>NW_020885259.1:0-26200 GCF_003945725.1 Corapipo altera
GAAACCTGGATTGGGGAATTTAAGAAAAATCTGGAACAAAAATGTCAAAGTTACAGAAGGGTCAGATTGTTCATATTCTTTAGATGGCAGAAGATGCAGATAAGTAACAACAAAAGGTATTTTTTTCCAGTCTCTTAATATTTTTGTGTTTTTGTCACGAAATTGTTTTCAGTGTGAGCAATAACTCACTTCCCATGGTACCAGCACCTGCTCACCTATATGTCTGGGGGTCACTGGGTGGGCAGTACCAAATCTCTAAGGTAAAAATAAATTTTAAAAAAAGCTAATTATTCTTCTGTGTATACATAGTTCTTTAAGATATGCTCATCTCTTCTAAGCCACGTACTCAGAGGATCTGCAGCAATGAAAAACTTGATCCATCCCCAGTGCCACTGGAAGTCCTAAAAGAGTTGCAAGACTGAGATCATTCTCACAAACCTCTTACCTGGCTGTGGAGACAAAATGATAAGCAAGCTGCGTTACTGAAGTTGGTTAATCATTAGCTTTCGAAATTTGACCTAATTTATGATTCAATTTGCAATTTCAAGCTGATTTATGTTTGGATTAAGGTAACAAGTGTAACTACCTGAACAATGAAAAGAGAAACTGGTGGGAATTTATTTATCCTGAAATTTATGAATAGTTTTTCTATAGGACTGCACTGATGAATTAGACCTACCAACTGGGAAACATTGACTTCTGCAGTTGCACAGTTTAATCAAATGGTAGAGCAGAAGTAAGAGCTGCTGCTCTAAGTGCTTCTTGAGATGTTGCTGTTGGCTTGAAATTGATGTAGGAGGGGGGTGTTTTGTTGTGTGCTAAACACAGTATTTAGAAGCTGATATTTAAACCTATTGGGTACTTGTACTGTGAGTGAAATGTGTGTAGTGCTTCCTCGCTAAGCTCGGCTCATTTTCCAGCGCGGTGCTGGTGTGCCGTCCCTCCCTGCTCGCTCCCTCCTTTCTCTGTTTCTGTTCTGAGACGTATAAAGCAGCTTTAGTTTCAAACGCTCCTTGCACACTGTGAATGCCGAATGGCTTGGCTTGGGCTGTCCTCCTCTATTTTTGCATTCGGGAGTGGATGAGAAGGCATCTCAATGCAAAATATCCGGGTGCAAAGTAGTTGGGGAAGAAAGCTCTCGTGGGAAGGCGCTGGGAGCGGGAGCGCGCCAGCACAGCCGGGTTTGGAGCGCGCTCTCGTGGCCGCTGTGTGCGGTACAGCATCGGGGTTGTGGGAATCGCACCGGGAAAGATGCGCGCTCGCTCTGGAAAAATAGTACGACCAGGGAAGTTGTAGATGGATTTCACCCTCCAACCTGAAAAAGAGCCTTCCTTCTCCATGGTTTCGGCGAATGGTTATTTATGGAAGATGCTCAAAACCTTGCGGGGTGAAGAAGGAGTAACGACAACAACTGTGGTGGTTATTCTGAAGCAAGTCATTTGGTGCTGCACACAGGTGTATTCTGCAGGTCACTACAGCTGTGCTGTCCCGTGTACTGAACTCAGTCCAACACGTTTCAGCAGAGCTATTTTTGAAATCAGTAAAGCCTATACTACACAGAAGTATAAAGCAGAGTATTTTTTTCCCTGTCAGTGTTCTGGTTTGGTCTAGTTTGTTTGCCATGTGGTTTTGTTTCTTCCCCTTTTTCACAATGAAAGCAGCTGCATGTGTATACTATGTCCTTATTCAGGTAGTTGAGATGTGACAGACTCTGAATTTGCAAAGTTCCTTCAAACTGAAATCAAATACCATTAAACCTTTGTTTCCAAATGTCCTGGACAGTAGTTTTCAAAAGCAATTTAGAATTACACTTAAGCTAGGCTTTTAGGATCCCCTGACAAAAGTCATCTTTAAGGTTTTTTCCAGTTGGAAGTAAAAAGGGTGAAAGAAAAGTGATGGCATTTGTAATGTAGAGCAGTCCAGGTCTCATTCTAAGAATAGTTGTTGTGGTACAGCCAAAAAAAAATAAAAAAAATAATAATAAAAAAATCTTCTGTTTGCCAGTTTTTAAGATACCATTATAAAATGGTTGTTAGAGGATGTGGAGAGGAAAAGTTTAGGAGCTGAAGTTGTTGCTGTTGTAGTTCCCTGCAAAACAGGATACACAAGATAAAAAAAAAAAAAGGAAAGATAACAAGTAGAAAATATGGCCTCTGTTCCAAATTCTTGCATGCATCTTCCCTGGAGCAGGTACACAGAAGCAGCTGTTTTAAGCATGTTGTCCAGGAGACTGGGGATCCAGGGCCAGCTATGGGACAGAATGAGTGTCAAGGTCATTTCCAGGGGTATCTGCAGTGTGCGTGTGTGAGGGCTGGTGTGTACCTGGGAGTGTGTGAAGAAACTGGGAGATTAAAGGGTCTGGATAGATGGAGTGCTGACTTGCTGCTGGCTGGACCTGGGCAGGCAGTGCTGCAGCAGTCTTGCCTCTCTAGAGCTAGTGGATCAAACAGGACCAAACAATTTTGTCATCAGAAACAGTGTGATCTGAAAAGAGTGTTCTGCAGATTTATGTGATGAGAGGGATGACTGTAATGCTGATAGGACTATGTCATCTTTTAAAAAGTTTGTCTCTGAGTAACAGAGAGGGAACCGAGCCTGTTTTCTGGTGAATCAGTGTTGGCCCACTGCTTGCTAATTTCATTCTCCTGTTTGAGCTGGTCACATACTTAATGTTCTCCTTTAACAATGCCAGTTATAACAGCCCCTTGACCTATTCAGTGCCTTTTTTGTTTTAAAAAAACCCAACAACTAAACAATTATAAGTAATAGGCTACAGTGCTTTTCTGCTACATTCATACATGCCTAGTTCAGGCTTATCTTGAAGGATGATTAATGGCTTCTGTCATTACTAGCTGTCAAGTGGGCAACAATAATGGTTTGAGTCCTATCTCAAGTGCCAGAGATATATCTTTTTGCTTACATCTCTTCCATAGGGGTTTAAATGATGTCCATGACTATGTAATAGGGCTGGTGTAAGATGACATTTGTCAGCAATTAGTGTGCTCTCAGCTGTGTTCCTAACCCTTTAGATGTGAACCCACAGTTTAGAAGGTTTGTGGAAAGTTTTACCTGTTAATATTTAACTTCAGTCTGGGATGTGGTAATTGGGATTTTGGCAAGAAAGAGCACTGAAATGCGTCAGCTTGCTGAAGAGTGATGAAAATATTTCTTCTTTTAATAGGGGACTGGAACCAGCCAATGCTGCTCTGAAGTGGTGGTTATAAGGAGGAGGGCAGCCAGCTAACACAGAGATAGACAGGGTCTCATTAGCTGTAAGGGCTTGTGTATCTGTGCTGCTTCTGACAGTGTTTCTTCTGACTGGCATAGAATGGGAGGTAATTGTCACAGCAGTATCCATGTGGTCTGGTATCTGTGTGAAACCATTGGATTTGGTTGAATCTCACCCTTTCACAAAGGACTGACTGCTTGCCATCCTTGATTTTTGTAAAGCGCTTTGTAGGGATGCAGACATTCACTTTGTCTGCTGAGCCAGGAGGAAAACTTGTTACAAATCCTGGAAGAAGTCCTTGGAAGGAGGGAAAACAGCCTTCGTGTCCTTGATAGCTCCTTGGCAGGTGGGTTTTCAGGCTGTGAGCCCGACCTTCAGCTGGAGCCGATGAAGTCGGGATGTACCACAGGTGCCGCGGCTCTGTCCCTGCCCATCCCCAGCTGTGCCATCGCCTCCCTGCTGCCCCGCTCCAACGGGGGACCAGGTGAAACCCGGCGGGTTTGCTCCTCTTTGTTTCTGTAGCCGTCCCCTTTTTCACTGCCACCCTCCTCTACTGGTGTGGAGCAAACGCTGAGAAACGCTGCCTGTGGGCTGTATAAGTATTTCGGTCGCTGTCGTGGCACCGTTTAGTGGCAGTTTGCTGTTCCTGAAACCATCATCTGTGGTTCCGGTTTTAAATAGGGTCGTAATGATACCTCCTCATCATTAGATGACAATGCAAATGTCACATCTTGCTTTTTGTCAGAGTAATAGACCCATTTACTGTCTTCCAGCTCCTTTATTGGATACAAATAATTAGAGTTACGAGAATATGTTTTCAACTCCGTGTGTATGTTTGCTCTCTGAGCGAGCAGATCTGAGCAGCGTGTCATGAAGTGTGCAAGCCAGGGGTTTCTCTGGAGAGAGCACCTCCTCTCCCTGCAGCAAACCCCCAGAAGGTATTTCCTCCATGTAATTCGAATGCCACCCCAATGAGCCTTTTGCTTCATCCAGAAAATCTGGATAGAGGTGTTCATGTCCTGTGCTGATGTTGTACTCCAACTTTAAATAATTTTTTTTTAATTGCTGTATCCATGGAGGGACTAAAACAGCAGTGGCACACTTGACAGAGAGTCATCAGCTTTTGTACAAACGTTTATTTCCCTATGAATATGAGTATAGATTTCATCCATCTTTGGCTGTTGTGAAGGTATTTTTGTAGTTGTATGGAGGGCTTGGAACCAGTCTGATGAGAGAACATAAATATTCATAGCATGTGAAAGAGATGACAAAGCTACAGAATGTCAGATATTAACCACTGGTAACAGCAGGTGCAGGGAACAGTTTGCATGAAAGCTCAGAACTGAAATATGTCACGAAATCCCTTTGAATATTTCTGGATGTGGCACTTAAATTATGAAGCTGTATTGTGGTTAATTTGTGGATGGAAAGATGATAGATTAGTAGATGGCTTATTGTGCATACTTTCAACTCTAAATATACTATGAGCAATTTGCTTACTGCTCTGGAATAGGAAATGCAGTGTTGTACAGTTTCCTTTTAAAATGACATTCTGTTTCATCAGTACAGAATCCAGGTCATGCTTTCTCAGTCTGATGTGTTTTTAAATAATGAATATAGATAGAATGAAACATGTTTCATCCTCATTCTCTTAAGCATTCAATTTATCATGGAAACAGTCACAATTCCTCTTGCCTCTTGAAGATCTTTAAAAGTATTATTTTGCTAGTATGAAATGGTGTTAAAATACCTGGTGCAATCTGTGAAGATTTTTCCCATCTATATTTATTAAAAATAACTCTCTGAATAACTTAAAGACTAAGTGCTCTACAGATTATACTAATTAAGACAAAATACAAATATTTAGCAATCACGTTGTCAAAGGAGGAAGGAGGGTCTTTAGCAGACCACAGATGGGGCTGTGTTCTTGAGGACCCTGAGAGCTGAGTGAGAGGGAGAATCAGAGCGAAGTGATGATACTGTCTGGGGACTGCATGAGGGAGAGTCAAAGGGAGGAAAGGATGGTGTACTAAAGAAGTGGTATGGCCTACGGAATCCATGGAGCAATCCTTCCACTTTCTCAGTGCTGGTGAAGGACTTACTTCAAGTGCCATGTTCACTTATGAGAACAGAACATCCAGAACAATGAGAAAGCTCAAAAATATGGTGAAACAACCCAGAGTGAGACAGACTCCAGAGAGAAACTGAATGGGGAGGGGGATTTTATCAAATGCAAATATGGTTACTATGAAGACAAAAAAAAATAAAATTGAAACTCTTCTTCCTTATGGTTAGGACTAGAAGTAATTACAGTTAAAAATGCTGAAGCTGAATATTTAAGAAAAAAATTGTGAGAGTAAGCACAGCATGATGGCAGAACGAACTGGAGGGAGCAGTCTGAAGCCACAGGTCTTCAGTGTTTTTAGGAACGGGAATACAAATATCTCTCTGGGAGCATTTATTTTGTTTCGTACTAGGAGATGAACAGGTGACTTTCAAGTCACTTCCAGCCTTTATTTTAATTTGATTCTAAGGAAATACATTTTTAATGTCTACCCCATAAAATACCTCTGGTATGTATTTGTGGTAGCCTTCTGGCAAACTACTCATGAATTCAGATATTTGGAGGTTGCACATTTCTCCCAAGTCTCCCAGCCATGTTCAAACAGCTATCTAATGTCTTCTCATCCATCAAAATGAAGCCACAGAATTTGGCAGGGCTGGGATTTCTCTCAGTTCCCATGGGAGTGTGCAAGTGTAGATTTTGTTCCTGGGTTCCTGCCAAAAACCTCCTCAGGGAAAAATCTGTATCATCTTAATCCATTACCTTTCATTACTTCCTGTCGCTGATAGTGTCGGAACGGCCAAAGCGACACGAAGAAAAAGGTTCCAGCAAAGTTTATTCCAAGAAAAAAGCAGGGACAACGGGGCTACTGCGCAGCCCCTTAAGTACAGTTTTTGCACACACGTAATACACACGGATAGGACAGTTCAAACTTTCACACCAGAATTCTTACAGCTAATAGGTGCATTTTCTAAACTCTTTCTCACAACAACTTTGCTCTTTCTCAAAACAGCCCAGTTCTTTCCCACAACAGTCCTGAGCACCTGCTCTTATTTTTCTCTTGTGTTGATGTTTTTCCAACTACTCTCATTCAAAACAGGTCCTTGTTCTCATGAGACAGTGCTCCTGTTTTCATGAGACAGTGTTCTCTGTTCCCACGGGACAGCTTCCTCAGGATGCATCAGTATGTTGTCAGGATCAGGGTCTCCATTTTCAGCCCTCTCTTTTCAGGCCATCTCAGGGGTATACTTTGACCTGGTCAACATCTATTGCCTCGTCGGTATGTGCCAAGGTGCTAACAGACCCGCTGTCACCCCTGACAACTTCCTTCCTACCCCCATCTTCTCCCTCCTTCCCCATTTTCTCTCTTTCTAAAGAAGCTTAAATATTTTTCTGTTAAAACAGTAACAGCTCAGGCAACTTCAAAATATTGGTATGTGTTTGAGGGATTCTTTTCAGACACAGAATTTAGAAGGGCTCTGATCCACCATTTTTAGAAATTTTATAAATTTCTTATTTTAAACTTCTTATTTAATCTGGTTGCAAAGTTTGGCTTTTCCAGAATCCAAATGGTGCCTGTGACTTCATGTGCATTTGTTTGTGTGACTGCATATAAATACAATTTTTGACAGGGGATTCTCTTAAAACTTTTTTCACCATGTTCTTATTTATGCCCAGCTCTTAAATCTGTTGAGTCAGAATTGAAATTTGCTCTGTGTGTACTGTTCTCTTTCCTCTGGCCCTCCTAAATGTGAATTTTCAAATTTTCTTTGTGTGATTTTCCAGCCATGTTTCCTGTATGGAATGTAATTTTTGTAATGACAAAACTTCTCTGCAAGAGGGGATTACAGTCCTGTTAAATATTGATCTAAGTTAGGTGCCCTTATCAAACATGCTTAACAGATGTGTTTTTTATTGGAGAGTTTTCCTCAGTCCAACAGGATGCCAATATGTTGCTGTTACCCTGGTAGGCAGCTCTGTAAATCACCACTTTTTTGGGTATATGAAAGAAAAGAGCATAAAGCTCTGACACGTTAATCTAGTACTTGAGTGAATCTGGTCTACTGGTAGCATCTTAACACAGAAGTGAGCAGTTTTTGTAATCACACCTGGTACTGGTTTGGGGAGAGGTCTCCCTTTGGTAATTTTTGAACCTGAGCTGATTTCAACAGCATTTGACAGGAATGTAGAATTAGTGAGTTCTACAGATTTTGTAAGAATGTATGACCAGGCAGAGGAAAGAGATCCTGCAGTTGCTGCATCCCTAGGGGAAGTTAAATCATGTTCTGAAGACACCAAAGTTGATCAGAGGTGAGATCAAAATGTGCAGACACAAGGCTGGGAAAATCCTGAACATACTTTTGCCTTTGTTGTTTTCCATCAATAGACATTTGTCAATAAGGGTGGTTCAAATAAGCACCATTGCCAGATCCTGCCAATGCTCCCAGACAGCTGCCCTGAAGAGACAGGTCCCTGTAGGGATAGCGGGTAGGTAAGTTCCAAATTATTTTTTCGACATGGCAGTCTGCTTTCCTGATATCAAGAGAAGAAGCAATTCCAGATGAGTCTGCTGGAAATGTTAGCATGCTATTTGTGTTAAGAAATGATACGTGCATCTCCCTGATGGATGCTAATAGGATAAGCAAATGAGCATGGCCCCTTCACAGCTGTGAACTAAACTTTGATAAGGCTCACCTGCACCTCGATTGAAAATCCTGAACTCATTCCAACATGCAATGTCTGTCAGGAAGCCCTAACAGAGAACAGTTCCTCTGCGATTTTACTGACCACTGAAATTGCCAGTTGAGTGAAGAAACGTCAATTCAAATCAAGAATGGCTGGAGGGAAACCTTTTTATTAATTCAAATTCTAAAGACTTTTACAAGAAGTAGTGAAAGGAATTTAAACCTTAGCATTTTGATGAAATTCCAGACTCTGTAATTACATTGACTCTGAACTCCACCTGCAGTTTCCACATAAAAAGCTGCTCTGCTTCAGGCTGCACCCTGCTGTGCAGCTCTGCTGCTCAGTGTCAGACAGGTGCTAGAGTTCATCTGGGAGGGAAATGGCAATATAATGTATATAATTTATGCAGTACTTTGTTGCATTTTTCAAAGTCCCTTCGGGATTCCTCTGGATAAAATGCACAGCAGAAATGAGATACTACTTGAAGAGATTTTTTTTTTTTTTTAATCAACCTGGCTGATGAGTTAACTTTTTGGGGATGCTAAATTGTTATGCTTAATTGTGTGTTTTGCCAAAACTTAAAATGTAACTGCATTATACATATGATCAGTGTATGCAAACATCAATCCAGTGTCCTGAAACTTAGGTCAGCTCCCCTCTAAAAGCAGATCAAAGAAAGGTCCTTTTGATAAAATTGAGAATCCCAGCAACTCATAGGAGCAATTGCTGAGTTGTCTTTGCTGGTCAGGTGTGTATGAGCTGTGATAGAATGTGCTCCCATTGCACATTACCTGGAATAGAAAGTCTTTCATCCTCTATTTTGAGGAGAGGCAGTGAAAACAAAGGTAATCTGCAGTTGGGTGATGCCAAGTGTGTGCCATCTCTCATTTGTGCTTTTGTAAATGCAGGCATTACCTTGTATTTGTCACTCTGTAGGTCGTGATGTAAGGGCTGCTCTGCATGGTGGGTTGCTGCAAGGCTCTTTAGTTTTACCAGGGTTTTTGCCATTTTTTAAAGGATTTTTCTTCAAGAAACCAGTTAGTAATTTATGGTGCAACAGAGTTAAGAGATTTGCATTGCTTTCTTTTAAAGTAAGTGTTTGCTGTTCTGTAGATGGGGATTTACAAAATGCACACTGCTCCTAACACAGCAATGCAGAACTTGCAGCACCTATAGCCTGAATTTTGGCTTTATGCTGGATGTGAACCATTACAGACTGCATTAAATTCTTGTGTGTAACTCAAATTTTCCCATTTTCCTAAACTGATAATGGTTTACTCTATTGGTTCCCCTCCATTAAGCGAGCTTGCATGATGATAAGAACGATAATTTGAGTTCCTTACTTATGACTGTCTTTTTAATGTGTTTATGTTTCTAGTCATGAGACTGCTAGATGAGATTAGACCCACTGCCATAATGCCACTGTATATACTCTGAGAGATCACCCTTTTACTGAAGTGAACTGGACTAAGAGCTTTGACTAGACAGTGAAAGACAAAGTCCTGTTTTCCTGATCTTCACCAGAACCTCGACTATTTCCTCTAGTGCCAGTTGGATGCTATAAATCCTACACTGCAGGAGTATCTCTGAGGTGGTTGCATTTAATTTGCATCTTGCCTCTCTGATTCTTGAAGGTCCATTTTTACTGTTTATAGACCAGATCACTCATTCTGAGGGTAGCACTTGCACCAGGAAATGATGAGAACTTTATTTTATTTTTTTTTTAATATATACAAACCCCAAACTGTAACTGAATGTAGAACTGTTTGAAGACTGGACAGAAGTGGCTGAATTTAATCAGGTATTTAATGTATGTTATATATGAATAAAAATCTCACTCCTTCCTTGAAGTAATTCAGTATTCTGTTAATGCTTGTGTAGGAAACTGCTGTGTGTGTTGAGGAGGGGAGGGGGAGAGTAAATGATTTGAGTAGAACTCCTGACACCATGACAGGACTTGGTGTGAACTGACAGCTTGAGCCTGCAGGTGATGATTTAACGTTCAAGTAACTTGAGGGAAGGAATATTTTCCAGTTTGCCTTGGGCACTGAGAACCTTTGTGCTTAATGCATCTTAGAAATTTTCTCTGTGGACTGTGAGGACTTCCTGGGGGCTGCAGTGCCTTACCCTTGCTGTTCATTCCTGCCTTGAGGTAAACAGTGCCTGAACGCTCCCAAAGCTGTGAGGAATAATTCCCCTTTGATCAGCCATAGCCTCTGTGTGCTGCTGCTGTTCTGCTGATTTTTTTCTAAATTGGGCTGCAAACTGAGAGGTACCTGCAGTTTGATCATTTGTAATTTATTGAAAACTTGTTATAACACAGGAGACTGTGGTTAGAAGCTCTCCAAATGAGAGAAATATGTTAGCAATGTCAAATGAAGTTTAAAATTCACATGTGACCATGCTGAACTGTGAGTTTTCTCTCCCTGCTCCCATTCTCTTTTGTATCTAATTAAGATACAAGTCAGCAGTGTCCAGGTCAGAACCTTCACCTGGAGAGCTGTTCAGGTTTGTGCATACAGCACAGCAGCCAGCCACCTCAGGGTGTAAAAATGAATCCCTTAGGTGTTTGTTCCACTGTATTGTCTAAGACATCACTGCCATGTAAATGTGTTATGTTGGAGGCCAGGCTGCTGATCTGGGAGCAAGCACAGCACTTGTAGAGGTCTTTCTTTTTCAAAGACTACGATCAGAACTTACACTCTGTCACATGCAGCCTGGTCAGTGGCATCACAAATCCCTGCTCTATTTGCTGCTTTTTATTGTCACAGGCAATAGCATATTGATTATTATTTCCAGGTTACCTCTTACAGGCATTCTTTTAAGAAGTTTCATAGCCCTACCTTACATAAATTTTGCAGGTGCCATTCTAAGCAAATACGAATTAATGGATCAGGGAGAATTGCCATAATCCATAATGATGTGAAACCATGTCATCTTAAAGAAGTGGGTGGAGAAAATGTGTAGACCTTGGACTTCTAGCCAAAGAAAATGACCCTTTGTTTCCATCTGAGCTATTTTAATTTCTTACTTTAGGAGGCAGCAACCTGAATGGTGATGTGCTGCCAGGTTCAAGGTGACATATTTTGAAATGCAGGTAATCAGTCAACGAATGGGATCCCTCTTGTGGAAGATCTGAATTTGAATCAAAAATCATGACTGATTTCATCTAGAGGTTCTTCTCTTCAATTGTGATTCTAATATAGCTGGTAATTGTTTCAATATGAACAAATTATTTTTCTGAAGAGTGCTATATTTAACTACTTTTGCACAGGGAAGAATCGTGTGTTTATCAAAGGGAAGCATTTCTAGTTCTTTTCATTATATCCAGATTTGTTGTGGCTATTTGACTCCAGATCCCAGGAATATCACTGGTTTCCTTTACTGAAAGTGCTGGAGCAGAGGAAGTGTGTCTGTTTCTCCAGGAGAGGGTGTCCCATCACTGCGTGCCGGAAGGATCTTACATGTACTGAAACATACTTTGCTCTGCTTTTTCCCGTGCTATATCTCTCAGCCAAAAACAACTTGAAGAAATGAGAGTAAATAAAAAAGAATAGAAAGAGTAATGTGTCTGAGAAGGTTGATGTAAAGACTAAATATTGCTCCTTCACTTAACATCCAGGAATATTCCTAGCAGCCCTGCTGTGGAACATCGAATGCAGCTTGAATGCCCTGAGGGCAATTGTACCTACCAACCTTCTTTTTCTGTTGATATAACAATCTGTCCTATACTGTTATTTCATTAACTCCTTATCAAAATCCAACACCTCATTTGTGGGCCATATTTCTGTCCTTGTCTGATGTTGTTTTCAGAAACAGGGTGTGTTCTGTGTAACCACTATAGTATTACACACACCTATGCTGTGAAGCCCCTTTATTTGATTTTAGCTTGCTATTCAACATGAAAGAACAACGTCTCTTTTACCCTTTTCTCTTTTAAACAGTGACTCATTATTCAAATCATGGAAATTTTAATGGAAATTTGCACGCGGCTGTAGAATTCAGGCTGGCTGATGGCTGTGGAATAAATGTGTGCAAAATTTATTTGGGGCTTCAAATTCTTTATTATAGTTTTGGTTATTGTTTTCCAAAATCCTGGCAGCTGAAGAATGAGAAAAAGAATAAGCAGAGAGAGGATCGATAGCAGGAAAATTAACTTCTGATGTAAAATGACAGCTTGACAGTGAACATATTTGGCATGGATTGCAAATGCAGCAAAGTCTGGGAACCCTAATCTGATACTTTTTCCTCCCCGATTCTGTATCATTCTTTTATAAAAAGTCTTATATGTAGTAATACCACTTGTGTTATAAGAGCCTTAATATAATCAATGTTATATTGCAAAAGCATTCTCAAGATGGTTAAAGTGTCTCATGTCTTCTCAGTGGCATTTGCAGTTAATTTTTGCAGTAGTAAATGTTCATTTTGGGGGAATCTGCATAGGTCCTGAATCAAGGAAGTCTTCTGTACTCAATTGAGTCATCTCATAAGAATAGATAATCTCAGGGCTTCTATTCTGTGGTGCTCAAATGTCACAGAAGTAACTTAAATTGGTATTATTAGACCTGGATCAAAGCACTAGTCCTGATTTGGCTCATGAATTGTAGCATCAATCAAATCCAGACTCAGATTTTGAACTCATGTGACCTAAAGGGATAGTTGATGGCAGTGTGTGTGTTGTGCTCGATTTCTACATTGTGTACTTGGCAATTGTGGTTCAGGTGTTTCTCCAAATGTTGTATGTAGTGTTTGGGTTTTTCTCCAGCTAATTCTAGCTCTGTTTCCTAGACCTGATCCTTGCCCTCCCTGTGCAGAGAAATAGCCAGCACACCTTGCATCTCATGTGAGCATGAATGGAGCCCCCTCTAGACTTTCCCTTTGTGTTTTTGTTTTCTCAGCCTTTGCTGTGTGGCCACCCCAAAGGACTACAAGGGGAATGTTTCTTCCGAGGTTCCTACAAAACAACCACTAACTCTTTCAGGTATTTTCCACAGCTGCCGAGCATTCACTTGAACCAAGTGAATTTGATTGCAAACTAAGGAAATATTTAGTTTAGTAGCAGTAAAAGGATTAGAACTAAATGTGGTTTTGTGGCATGAGCCTGTTTTACATTTGAAGCTTAGCATTTATTAGAATGCATGGCTGAGAGACTCACCTTGCAGTGGTATCAACACATGCTTACATGTGTCCAATGGAAAAGATGACATTTGAGGAAAACGAATGCTTGGCTGCATTCATTGAAATTTCCTAAAGGGACCTGGTTCCAGTCTTGTGAGAATGACTTGCAAATCCTCTGTATTACAGTGATTCAGATCTCCATTCACAGTTACAAACAGACCCATCAATTATAATGCTACATCTAAAGCACACCAACCATTCCCTCAGCCCCCTGCGTGGCTCTTTGGACATGGATCACAAATCCTGTACTTGGACTCATTTTCATTTCTTTGGCTGGTGGAACTGAAAGATCATCAGCCAACTCGTTATGAGAGCCGTGGTGATGTCTCTCTCTTGCAGAGGTTCATTAGCACTCACTCAGCGGGGTTCCCCCGCAGCCTGTGCTCTCTGGAAGCAGCAGCCAGAGTGGATGTAGGTGTGCAGAGGGTGTCTGTCGGCAGCACAGAATCGGCCTTTAGCAGTTGTGACTCTTACCTGTGAGAAATGACTTCGAGATTCCTCTCCTGCTTTATGTCACATACACACTGGAGCACTAAAGCACTTGCTGCACATAAGAAGTGTGCTCAAACAGCCTGCAGTGAGATGGCGGGGGTGTGCTTGCACATGTCCAAAATTATACTGGTTATTGTGCCAAGTTAGAGACATGAATGTCAAGACATTCCACAAGCCTAGAAGGGATAATAAAAGTATTTATGAATGTTACAGTTGTAACTGTTAGAATTTTTAAGACCTCCATGGACTGGACTGATTTATGACAGTGCAACTCTTTTAAAAAAATGAAAATAAAAAAAATCAAAACATATTACATACAAAAGAAATTAAGGAAGCCAGAAGCTATGGATTCAAAGAACTATCTAAAAATAAGAAATACAGCTATAAACTTTAATATCCCACTGAGCAAAGGAGAAGGTTTTTCTAGTCTGGTTACAGGAGTGTGTAGTTTTGCTGTAATGTAGTTCTCATTTTACCTCATGCAGTCAGTGACTGCTATTTTTATTTTAGACGGGGGCTTTTTAATTTCCTTATTTATGTTTTCATTAGCATCATAAAGGATGTATTGTAACTGTTCTCTGCATTCTACATGTTTCATTCTAAACTCTGACATGCAACAGCCCTGGTTTGAGCTGTGGCAGCTGGAAATTCAGTACAACTGGCATGTGGTCCCCGAGTCTGTAAAGGAAGTTGAGTGGCAAAAATACAAGTTTTGCAGCAGAACAAATGAAAAAATACTCATAGAGATCAGCTGGTGTTGTGTTATACCCGCATAGTGACTGCTCTCTGTCACTGTCTGCATACTTAATATTTTTGTCTAATTTTGGCTCTGTATTCTCAGCTGGTGTGGCAGGGAGTCAGTGTCACAGCACAGGTGTCCAGATGTGGAAGTTTTGTGTCTAATCGTGGCAGCCCAGGGTGGACACTCAGTGCTCTCCTTCAGTGCCAGAGATCAAATGCACTTTTTGGTAGGCTAAAAAGAACAGTCACTGTGAGAAAGATTCTAGAAGTCAGTTAAAACAGTAAAGCAATAGAGTGAGAAGTTGCTTGTTCCTCTCAAACAGTCCATATTTTTACTGCTTCTCCTGACAGAGTTTTCATCTTGGAGAGAAAATTCTAGCTATTCCATTAAGTCTCTACCAGAAGTGTGAGGAAAAACTGATGAAAATTGTGTTTCTTTTCAGAAGCATACCTTGTTAAATTACTCCTTGGCTTATTTGTCATGCTGGTAGTCATGTAAGCAGTGGCCTGTGTGAGGAAAAATGTGAAATTTAGAATTAATGTTCTTGAATGGAGAGTGTAGAAAGCAGCAGACGATTTTGGCCAAAACGTTCTGGTACTTTTGAAAGGTCTGTCTGAATTTTAGAAAGGAAAAAAAAGAGTTTGTTAACCACTGTAAATAAGTTAGAAATACAATGAACAGTATGTGTACCACTTCAGATTTAAATTCAGAATTCCAGTCTAGAGGTTTTAGCATAATATGTGAATTAAATAACACAAATATTTATTTTAAAATGCTGTATTGACAACTTGTAGAAGACTAGGAGACCAAAATATTTTGATCATGCACACATTATGCAGCTCTCAGAAAATATCCATGCTTTCTTTTTTCTTTTTTTTTAGCATGCCTTCTTCCCAAGGTGATTTGAGTAGCACCAAACAAGTTGTGATAAATATAGCGTGTGAGCTGGATAGATTTATGTTGCTGATATGCCTGCTTAGCTATGCAGAGAGATAGCAGAGTGATCGTTTGTTAATTGTCTCCTGAAACCAGTTTCAACCTCTTATTGTCAATGCCTGATTTCAGCCATAGGTCAGAAGGATGACAGGGAGAGTTTAAATACCAGCCTCTAATTAAATCTCTTAGGGGTTTATTTCTAGCCTTGCTTTGTACTTGCTGGGTGTCCCAAGGCAAGTACCTGGGTCTCTCAAAGAGAGGTGCTGTAAGCAATGCTCTGCTTTGTGGGAACTGATGGAACAGTTGTGTACTTCCCTTCAGAAACACTGCCCAAACTCTGTTTCTAGAGTACCTCTGTGTCCAAGGTGTGCACGGGCAAGTAAAGTGAGGTGTGCCCCAGAAAAATGCTGTGGAAATGATGTATTTGAAATGCTTAGGTAATGCAGTGGCAAATCCTGTATAAAAACTCTGTGTAACTAGGAAAGAGCACATGGTATATATAGACTTGCTGTTTTAAGGTATTTCCAAAAGCTAACTACATTTCATGTTCTCCTCATTAGTCAAATTTTCCATGGCCTCCTTTCATCTCTGTTATTTCATCTGTCACGTGCAGCAATAGAAATCTGAGACTGGTTTTCAAACATAATTCTAGCAAAGTATCCCCCCTTTAGCCTCTGCAATGAAATACAGCACAATAGAACATTTTAAGTGAGACATGAGTTATAAAATATATGCAAAGAAATGAAATGCCATAGACCCTATGGAGCAGGCCTGCAGACATCCTCCCTGTTGTAAAGGGAAGTGACAAGATCCCAAGCTTGTAAAAGCTTTGGGAAAAACATGCCAAAACCTTCTGTCATAATCTTCTAAAGAGAAGCAAAGGCTTTAAGCTAATAACTAGTAAACAAGTGGTGTTATGACATAAGCTGAGATACTTAACTCTATAAATACATAAAATTAATAATGTCCAAGTCAGTTGGCACCTAAAAAAAAGAGTTTAAATAAACAGTCGTGTTCCCTACTCCCCACCCCTTCCCATTCCTGCCACAGTGCTGGAAGGTAGATCCTTGCTTCTATGCTTAGTTTAACTCATTTCAATTGTTCTGTGGATGCAAACCCAACCCTGTTTAAGTTTAAGCTTTCTTGATTTGCAACTTTTTCCCTCAGAAGTGCACATGCTTAAGTTACTGTTGTGCTGGGTATGTGCTAACTGAGCTGGTAGGATGTTCATGGAGAAGTGATTCCCACCCCATGGGCCCTCGTGCAGCCTTGTGTGGCAGTGTGGTAGGGAACACCTGCCCTGGAGAGATGGATATGGGTAGCTCTGACTGCTTTGATCTGTCTTTAGAAACCTGTTCATGTCTGTGCTTATACCCATCACTGATTTTACAATACTTTTATTTCTCTTTATTCCATAGCATAATCAGAATATAACACATTGTTACCCAGTGAAAGTTAATGGTAACTGATGCAGGTGCAATATTTTTAGTGTTTATATCCCTACCATCCCTTAGCCAGCCTCAGGTTCGCTTTCTTCAACACTCATGCACATTGAACAGAGGTGTGCATTGATACATAGAGTTTTGGTTTTGGTTGGGTTTGGGTTTTCTCCCTTCCTCAGTGGTTGCAGTTACTTCAAAGCCCAGTCATTTCTGTTATTGAAATGTTGAACTACATGAAACAAGTGCAGGCTCCTAAAACATCCAGATCAGAAAACTGTCTCCTGGAAATGTAAACAACACTCCAAAATCCCTTCTCCTCCCCTGCAAACTATGGGTAGTCTCCTCTGGAGAAGGCAATGAGATCAAAACCATATGAATGCTCTGGAGAGAGGAAAGGCCCTCAGCCACTCAGGACTGAATCTAAAGCATTATTATGGGCTCATTGGAACTGCTGATTATCAATGAAAGCTGAGCCTTGTACCAACTTGCTAAAGGTACTTCTAAGCCATTAACACATCATCATAATTCTGTAGGAGTCTGAAAGGGGTGAAATAAACCACAAAAATAGTTTTCCTTGACTGTAACTTAATCTGGTGAATGACAATATGTTCTGAATGCTGTTTGTGTAGTTCTCATTATGGTTGTGGCCTTAGATAATTAGTTAATTAACAAGGCTACGGCAAAGCCTATGTCACTGCTTTCATCATAAGTTGCAAGTATTTCAGAGGTCAGGGATGAATGGCAGAGTCAATGAGGTCTCTTTGAACTCATTTGCCCCTTACTTCTTCCATGATCTTTAAATCTGCATTCCATTACCTCTAAAACCTTCGCTGAACATGACTCTGTGTCAGTTAAGACGCATATTCCTGGGTTCAAATAACCTCTGCTGCCCTCTCTTCCTCTCTGTGGCCTCCATTGGGTTCCACTTACATGCATTTCAAACTCTCCAAGATGTGGTAGCTATTTGTGAAAGCAAAATCATGTTGTTACCTCTTTTTCTGTGATAATGGCTGGCTTCTTGAGTGTTTTCTGTCAGGTCTTAAAGTCTGTCGGTGGTCTTGATTTTCCTCATTCAGTTTTCCTGGTATTGATGGGTTTCTTTTCTCTAATCTTTATGTAAAAGAACCACTTGAATTTAGTTCTTCTGTCTCACCAAACCCTGTTCAATTCAGTGAAATGAGTAAAATGGGAGGACAGAACTTGTACATGATATTATGGTTGGCATTTGGAGTTTGATCTGCAATGTCCATTCATATCTCTTTTCTTATCCTGATGATAAGTGATTATGTAGTGTTGACATAACCTCTGGATCCATCTAATTTTTTCCGTGATCATGTGGCTTTTTTTTTTTTTTATGAGCAATTTTTTGTTTCCTGGTAGTTTGAGAGTTTTTTTATTCTTTTACACTTGGGAGATGGAATCAAATGGGTTCTCAATGTCTTGATCATCCTTAGACTAAAGTTGTGTTGTCGTTTTCCTCTCTCATTTCTTCTCCTGTGTGTTGTTACTCTCTGAATGTTGGCATTGCAGCCTCTTCCTCCTTGGATTTTCATTGGTTATCAGTCCCATTTTTCCTGATGATTGTCCTTTTCTTGCACTCTGGGTACAACTCCAGCAGCTCCCTCAAGAGATCTTTCTTCCTCCTTTAGGTCTGAGGGTGGCACACAGAACCCTCTCTTTTCACCTTTTCAGTGAACATTTCTGTCTCTGATTTATATATTGGGGACTATTAGACTGGCCCATTTCAGATCTGCTTTGTTAGGATCAACTAAATCCTCATCTGGTCTCTTAGATGTTGTGGGTGTCTAGTTCATCAATTTAATTTCATCTCTGTGTGTGTGTGTAGAATCTGCCTCACCTTTTCATGCATTGTCTGACTGTTAACAGAACAAAGTTGTCCATGTTGCTTTTGTTTTTCCATTGTTTCCACGGATTCTCCTGTTTGTTACAAGTACTGTTTCTGTCTGTTAGTTCCATTAGTTAGGGAGCTCACATGTGAACCTTGAGAGGGACCTCTGTGGAGTCAATTGTATTTGTACTGGATTTTGTACTATTTTTAATGTGTTTTTCTCGTGTCTGTTTTATTCAGAAAGACATATTCCATTGTATTACAATCTCTGGGACTGAATGACATGAGCTCAGGGAGTGTTTCTATGTCACACTTCTGCTAAGAAAACAACAATCCACCAATGTTCCAGGGTCTTTCAGTCTCCTCAAAAGATCAGTTGCTGGATTTTAACTTATCCGACTTCCTGTTTAGCCCTTTAATACTTATGTTATTGGTAGAAAATATGAGTTCTTTTTCATCTTACTTAAACTAATTTTACACCTGTATATTCCCACTAGCATTGATTTAATTTGCTGTGAAGTGAATGAAATCAGAATCAGGGCCACTGAATGTATAAAACATACTTGGATTTGCAGGTATGATTAGCTGTGAAATGTTTCATGGCAGTTTTGAGGGCAGGATGGTATACAATGACACACTGTTTGGTACTCTGGGAGAGCCAGGGCTACAGAGGCCCACAGGAGACAAGCAGCAGAGCTCTGTAAAAATGAGAGAGGTGACAGAACAGCAAGCGAGAAGAAGAGAGAGAGAGAACTTGAGGACGGATAGAAGAATGTGTAAATGGACTGATGAATGATGAGAGAATGTGCAGCTGAATTAAAGAATGTGTGAGCTGATAGATGGGAGATTGGCCAAGCAGACAGCAGAACCAAGTGCATTTAGGATATTAATAAATAGAGAGCTGCTCCAAAGAGCTATAAAGGAAAAGAGAGTGAGGGGATATAAAGATTAAATAAGTGGCTCAGAAGACGAAGGCATTCACAGTTAGGCTGGTAAACATTACAGTGAGATGACCCTTTCCAGGAGAACATTGCAGAGCAATTAAGGAAAAGAGAAAGACAGCAATGGCTTACATGAAAAGGTTTGAAGGAAACTTCTAAGTGACACCAATGTGGCAGGACAAATTTAATAGAGCTTTGAATCACCCTCTGAAGAAGCTGGCTTTTCTTCTGGGATTGTCCAGAGTGTGTTTTAAGGCCATATATTGTCTCTGTTCCATGCATGTGCATGCATATTCCTTATAACTCTTACTTTGTGGTCTGAGCTGAGAGCCCACCTATTACACATTGGTGTAGACTCTCCAGAGCTCACATATATCAGGAAACATGAATTTATGAGTAAACTTTACAAGTTTAAGGAGCACCTTGGGGGGTTCAATTCTGGCACTGCAATGAGTTCCCTTAGATTACATGTGTGAACTTCCCAGGTCATGAGGTGCAGCATCCTCAGAGCATGGAGCTGGAAGTGATCTCTTTTGTACAGCTTTCAGGAGATTACTTAGGTTTCAGTAGAGGGAACTGGGACTCTACTGAATAGTGAGAATCAGCATAGTTTTTTCTCTATTCCTTGTCTACTTCCTTCCCTTAGAAAGCCTTAACTCACAAGAAATGCTGCTAAGAACTGTCTATGTTGCCTTTGTATGTTTTAACCAGGGAAAGACCAAGGCTGGCACTCAAGCACTCTTAGTTGGATTTACTAGCAGAAAACAGTCTGGGTTAAAATTGAGTGCTATTTTTGACTGGTCAATTTTTATTCCCCATTTGCTACATAGTATGTTTTGCCATGGTGCTGTACAAATGCTTTTGCTGGGTTGAGAAATGTGGTGGTGAAGGGCAGGAAGAAGCAGCTGTCGAGTAAGACTTTTTCAGGAAGGCAGTGCTACCTTCAAAGGGTGTGTGAGTCTGCAGACAAAGATGCTCCTTACTTGCTGACTTTTTTGAGCTCTGAAGCCATCCTGTCTGATTGCTGAAACCAACCAATATCACTAAGAACACGAACTATGACAACAATCATTCGTAAAGGTCTATTTTCTGCAGGTATTGTTCTGCTAGGCAGCAGAGCTGTAAAGGTTGTTGCATTTTTAAAGCAAATTTATGGTGCAAATATTAAAGGACCAATAAATTCAAACCCTATTGTAAGAATTCTCTTCCAAGAACATGATTTTTGAAATATATTCCTAAAAATTCTGTTCAGCCCCATTACAGGTACTTACTACCTATATGGTCTGCCAAGGGCTTTGTGAAACAGAACTGCTTTTTCTTCATGTTGTGCATGAATACACACATCCACATATGTACTGCTAGGAGACAGACTAAGATGTTAAATGTCTCTATTGAGGATTCTCTGAAGATTTCTAGGGTTGATTTTCTATGGAGTGAGATGATATTTTATGCTACTTTAATTTTCCTGGATTAATAGTCTTCAAAAGGATCCACGTAAAAAAAGAGTAAAGTAAAACTCCATGCTGTTTTATTAAACTTTGCTTACTGTCAGGATATTAAATAGGATTTGATAATTTCACCTGGGGGCTGAAGCTGGTGATCAGCAAATGTATGATCTTGGTTCTGAATAAGCCTGGTGAACAAATTGTGCTCCAGGGAGATGCATGACTTGAATTATGAACTGCTTTAGAGGTCAAACATGAGATATGGTAGTGAAGGTGATTTGTTTTGGTACAGTTCTTAATACTAAGATCACTTGTAGGAGGAAAGTATAGAAATTTTATTTTAATAAACTCTAAGACTTCTTTCCAACTTAAAAAAAAACTTGTATTGTTAAACTTTCTGTGACTTTTTGAAGTGTCTGTAAATAACTGAAATGGATTAGAAAAAATTCAGTGCTGAGTAGTTGTCCTTGCTGATCTAAAAGTGGGCGTGGGAAGGCATTAGAGGCACTGATTAATAATCTATACATCTTCACTAATTATGCAAACCTTTATGGTCATGCAAGATTAAAGGCCCTGGAAAAGTTAATAATGGCCCCAGGTCCTCAGTCAGTTTTTATCCAATCTGTTGACTGAGAAGGATTTGTAAGGGGTACACTGACACAATTACAACTCAGTACAGTGCTGAATTTTAAGAGTTAAATGACTGGGGAAAAGAGCATGAACTCCAAACCAACCCTTATGATTCACTTTTTTTCTCAAAGAGAGTAAGCTAGCACTATCTGATGGAATTTGTTTACGATTTTACACAAAATAAAATGGTAGAGAGAGATAGATGCCTCACTGTTTGTTCCTGTCAATTCTTTTCTGAATATTTCACTGTCTTGCTTTTGCAGGTACTGGCCTTTTGTGCTTAGCAGTGTCAGTTCCTGAGAACTTTAGAATGACCTGGTGAGATTTTCACCCCCTTTTTTATCAATTGAAACTGGAAAAGCTGCTTCTTAGTTCATAGTTCAGGTTTTAATGATTGGTGGAGTATTTAGTGAGATGTTCCAGAAAAGATCACAGTATAACTGTTGTCTTAGAAGCTCTGTCCAGGTTCCAAGCACGAGAAATGCATTAATTTTACTATCTCAGGGCAAAGCTTTGCAGAAACCATGGGAAACTTTGCAGGTCATAGAATAACCTAAGGAAATCAGTGACTCAAGGCTGATCACACCACACTTTATAACTTTCATGATATGTCTGTACTGTGTGTTACAAGACAAAGCATGAATCAAATGTTAGAAACCACAGAGTCAGAATAGTCTTATTATTTACCTTGGACCCGTTTGCTTCTAAGTTATAGACTATAAAGTCTATAACTTAGAAGCAAATGGGCCCAAGGTAAATTAGGACAACACTCAAAGTACTCTGCTGGGAACAGCCAGCTCAACCAATCCCTCCTTTCAGAAGCTGTGGTGGGTGTATCAATAAACTCGTCCTCTGTGTCTCCCATCTCCAGTGGTATCTAGCCTTACTCACCAGGGCTCTCCATTTAGGATGTGGTGCAATCCAGTTTTGTCCCTGTGCAGTACCTCTGTCCTTTTTCTCTCCCCCCCTGCCTTTTGCAACCATAAGAACAGCCCAGCCTTGTGCTCTGGGGACAGATACAATTTTCCTGCATCTGCTGGGAATCCTTGAGGCAGCCGTAGAAACAGGCCAACTAGTCAGAGCACAGCACCATGTTGGCACAACCAGACTGCTGCTGGGAGCACCGATGAGACCTGTGTGTTGTACTACAGACCTGTGTGCTCTCAGAGCTAGAACGTGTACCTGTGGGGTAGCATTATGCCGTGCTGTTATTCCCGAGCAGGCACTGTGTTTGAGCTTTGGGTTAGCACAGTTCCAGCCAAACAACAGCCAAATAAATTCAGTTATCAGGAAAAGAGCCTAATGGTAGATACTATGTATTTCTCTTCTAGAATCTGTGCAATACTATGTTAATCTTGTTTATGTTAGATTTTGCCCATAAGACATCCTTTAAGCTAACACTAAAGACTGGCCATACTGCTCCCCACCAGGATAGATGCAAAACTAGCTCGTGTGCTAGGCCTCTGTTCCTTCTACACACCTGCAGAGCAGTGTAGTAGTCAGTAGCTAAAAAAAAAAATTATGATGGATAGCAGCAATTATAAACCAATAATATACGGGAAACAGAAAAGATTGCAAAGAATTTCCTGCCATATGCATTTAGGAGGCATCTGGACTACATCTGGGAAAGCACACACTCAGGGAGCTGCAGCTCCTGGAGGTGCATGTCTGTGCTATCAAGAATAATGATAAAATGGTGCTGTTCCTGTTTACTTCTTTGTGTGTGGAGGGAGGCAAGGAATACTCAATAGGAAGCATTTCTCCAAACAGATGCAGTACAAGGCTGTATTAATTGGCTGAGAAGTAGGGGAGATCACCTTGTGAGCTGTTTGCTCACTTTATTGCTTAATCATGTTCAAGATGATTGATAACATTCTTTACAGAGTAAGGTACTGGGACTGCTATTAGCATAAGTGGTGACATGTAAATATGACCGACCTTAACATTTACATTTTGGCTTAGTGGCTATAGGGACAAGCTGATGTGTAGGAATGCATATTGCTAATGAGTCATTAAAAACGAGGAGAATTGGAACCCAGCTGAAAAGTGTGCCTGCTGTGTCACCAGAGCAGAGTAATTTCTAAAAAAGAATTGGATGTCCATTGAGAAAATTGTGGAAGGAAGGAGAAAATAATTTTTTAAAGAGCGTTTTCTAATGTTTGGAAAGATTTTAGATGCTGGCATTTTATTTTTTTGGTTTTGTTGGAGTTTTTTTGTGGTTGTTGTTTTTTTTTTTTCCCCCGTCCTGTCATCTCTCTGTCCTGTTGAAATGAAAACTTTCCTTTAAGGTTACTGAGCTGGTTTTCTTAGATGCTACTGAAAAGTTTGTTGCACCAGTCTCTTCAATTTATATGCACATTCCCATAATTATTGAAACAATTCATAGTTGTCTGTGAGGATATTTAAAAATCATAATAAAGCTCCCAAAACCAGGGTTCCTAATTATATGGAAATCAATTCAAACACACCATTTTACACTAGTGGACTGTGGGCTTTTATCCTGGCCCACTTGTACTGTCTGTCAAAAGAAGCAGCTTGAAAATCAGTTTACACCAGACTACCAGGAAGATATTCAAAAACTTCAGTGTATCTGTCTTCTGGAGGGTTGTTGTAAGGTGCTTGTCTTGCAGCCTTTAAAATTCCAACCTTCAGCTAATAAATTTAATTTTGTGAGTACAGTGGGGGGGTACAACGATGATTCAGCTTATATCTTTCAGACAGGCCCTAGGCTGATTCTTTGTTTCATCAAAGCTTATATGTTCTGGAAGTTATTGTAAAATATATTTCTGTTTGATCTTCCAAGGTTTGCAATTACTCTCATATTTTCTTTTCTGCACAAAGACTGATGCAGGCAAAAAGAATATGCTTGTTTGAAAGCAAATCTATTTAACTAGAGATGAGCAATAATTTGTATCTGATGGATGTGTTACATGATGGATTATTCTAGAGCTTCAGACATACCTTGTGGGGGTCCAAAATGCATGTGTGAGATTGGGGGCAAAATGTTGTGTCCTGCAGTTAATCTGTACTTGTCAAGAAATAACAGCACATGTCAACCGCTGGATCCTTTAATAACCAAGGTGTTACATCAACACTAATTATATCCAGTCCTTCTGTTCTGTAAGTGTCCATCCCTGGAAGGAATTTAGAATAATTACGGACCCAGGAATCATTTTGTAGCTGAAACAGAAAGACTTTCTACTATAAGAGCAACATTTTTCTAGGTGTGCCTTAGGAAAAAATATTGTTTACATCTGAAACCTTTCTTGCATGGTTTAGAAGACTAAGTTACCTTCTTTTTTTCCTTCCTAAACTAGCCTATAAACATGACGGGGTTTTAGTCAAACTGTCAAGATTGATACTCCTCTGTAGTTGGAACCTGCCTTTGGGGTAGCATGGTTCAAGTAGATCTGCCTTATTACAAACCTCTGTGGTCCTTAGGAAAAGGGAATATGCATAAAAGCTTTTATTTCCTTGCTTCTCTGTATGCTGTTCCCATTTGGTAGAGTGTTTGCAGGATTCTGTAGCCAGTTCCTACTGAATGCTTGACTGTACCTGAATACAGGCCACAAAAGTTGGGCTGTATTCACCTCTCCTGCCTTTGTAAATGGGGAGGTAACTGGATAAAAACATCTTACTTCTTTCCTACTCTTCTGTTGGGGCAAAGGGCTTGAAAATCCAAGGGTGGAAGGACAGGCATTAGAGGTTCTGGAAATTTCTGTGAGGAGCATGGGCTGGTTATTCTAGCTCTTCTCCCTGTTAATGTGACACTGTTTCTAGAGGCTAAACTGGAAGTTGGTGACTGCAGATGTTACAGGTCTGTCTGGTCTATCCCAATTCCCAGTGGACTTTCTGCAGTCCTTTGGCCTTAAAACCAAAGGTCATATCTAAACAGAGATCTCAAGGGTATATTGTGCCTGGTGAAACTTTCCAAAGGGCTAGAGAAGAAGAGGAATCATTGCTAAAAATAAATGCAAATACTATTAAAAAATATAAGCACAATAGGATATGAACAGTCATCTAGAGAGCAAATGAATTAATTTTTCCCCTTTCTTCATGGCAATAATTCCTGTGTATTGAGGAGGCAGACTCCATACAGACTTGCTTTCAAGTAAAATAAAACAATGAAAGAAATGTAGCATGTTGTGGGTTTTTTGTTTGTTTTGGTGAGGTTGTTTTCCTTTTTTTTTTTTTTCCTGTTCTTTTTTCTCCATGACCCCATTCTGGTGTCGTTCAGCTGTTGGCCAAATACAAGAGCAGGTGTAATCAGTTGGTGAAGGCTTCTCCAACGCCTCAAGCTCTGGATAAGTTCCATACTTTCTATGGGTAAGACCTGACACAAGGTAGGAGGTGGATCAGGTGGGCTGAAAAACTGGAAATTCCTCATGAATGAGACTTGGTTCCTGTAGTTGTTTTTTACAGCAGCCTAACAAATATCAGTCCCACTGAACTTGATTCAGGATTCAGACAGGTAAAAGTAAGGGTTTCTGTACTGTTCTAAGAGGTAAAATTGGACCTTTTGGAAGAATTCCATCTCTGATTCCTACAGTTGATACATTCATGCAG
>NW_020885260.1:0-26199 GCF_003945725.1 Corapipo altera
GAAACCTGGATTGGGGAATTTAAGAAAAATCTGGAACAAAAATGTCAGTTACAGAAGGGTCAGATTGTTCATATTCTTTAGATGGCAGAAGATGCAGATAAGTAACAACAAAAGGTATTTTTTTCCAGTCTCTTAATATTTTTGTGTTTTTGTCACGAAATTGTTTTCAGTGTGAGCAATAACTCACTTCCCATGGTACCAGCACCTGCTCACCTATATGTCTGGGGGTCACTGGGTGGGCAGTACCAAATCTCTAAGGTAAAAATAAATTTTAAAAAAAGCTAATTATTCTTCTGTGTATACATAGTTCTTTAAGATATGCTCATCTCTTCTAAGCCACGTACTCAGAGGATCTGCAGCAATGAAAAACTTGATCCATCCCCAGTGCCACTGGAAGTCCTAAAAGAGTTGCAAGACTGAGATCATTCTCACAAACCTCTTACCTGGCTGTGGAGACAAAATGATAAGCAAGCTGCGTTACTGAAGTTGGTTAATCATTAGCTTTCGAAGTTTGACCTAATTTATGATTCAATTTGCAATTTCAAGCTGATTTATGTTTGGATTAAGGTAACAAGTGTAACTACCTGAACAATGAAAAGAGAAACTGGTGGGAATTTATTTATCCTGAAATTTATGAATAGTTTTTCTATAGGACTGCACTGATGAATTAGACCTACCAACTGGGAAACATTGACTTCTGCAGTTGCACAGTTTAATCAAATGGTAGAGCAGAAGTAAGAGCTGCTGCTCTAAGTGCTTCTTGAGATGTTGCTGTTGGCTTGAAATTGATGTAGGAGGGGGGTGTTTTGTTGTGTGCTAAACACAGTATTTAGAAGCTGATATTTAAACCTATTGGGTACTTGTACTGTGAGTGAAATGTGTGTAGTGCTTCCTCGCTAAGCTCGGCTCATTTTCCAGCGCGGTGCTGGTGTGCCGTCCCTCCCTGCTCGCTCCCTCCTTTCTCTGTTTCTGTTCTGAGACGTATAAAGCAGCTTTAGTTTCAAACGCTCCTTGCACACTGTGAATGCCGAATGGCTTGGCTTGGGCTGTCCTCCTCTATTTTTGCATTCGGGAGTGGATGAGAAGGCATCTCAATGCAAAATATCCGGGTGCAAAGTAGTTGGGGAAGAAAGCTCTCGTGGGAAGGCGCTGGGAGCGGGAGCGCGCCAGCACAGCCGGGTTTGGAGCGCGCTCTCGTGGCCGCTGTGTGCGGTACAGCATCGGGGTTGTGGGAATCGCACCGGGAAAGATGCGCGCTCGCTCTGGAAAAATAGTACGACCAGGGAAGTTGTAGATGGATTTCACCCTCCAACCTGAAAAAGAGCCTTCCTTCTCCATGGTTTCGGCGAATGGTTATTTATGGAAGATGCTCAAAACCTTGCGGGGTGAAGAAGGAGTAACGACAACAACTGTGGTGGTTATTCTGAAGCAAGTCATTTGGTGCTGCACACAGGTGTATTCTGCAGGTCACTACAGCTGTGCTGTCCCGTGTACTGAACTCAGTCCAACACGTTTCAGCAGAGCTATTTTTGAAATCAGTAAAGCCTATACTACACAGAAGTATAAAGCAGAGTATTTTTTTCCCTGTCAGTGTTCTGGTTTGGTCTAGTTTGTTTGCCATGTGGTTTTGTTTCTTCCCCTTTTTCACAATGAAAGCAGCTGCATGTGTATACTATGTCCTTATTCAGGTAGTTGAGATGTGACAGACTCTGAATTTGCAAAGTTCCTTCAAACTGAAATCAAATACCATTAAACCTTTGTTTCCAAATGTCCTGGACAGTAGTTTTCAAAAGCAATTTAGAATTACACTTAAGCTAGGCTTTTAGGATCCCCTGACAAAAGTCATCTTTAAGGTTTTTTCCAGTTGGAAGTAAAAAGGGTGAAAGAAAAGTGATGGCATTTGTAATGTAGAGCAGTCCAGGTCTCATTCTAAGAATAGTTGTTGTGGTACAGCCAAAAAAAAATAAAAAAAATAATAAAAAAAAAATCTTCTGTTTGCCAGTTTTTAAGATACCATTATAAAATGGTTGTTAGAGGATGTGGAGAGGAAAAGTTTAGGAGCTGAAGTTGTTGCTGTTGTAGTTCCCTGCAAAACAGGATACACAAGATAAAAAAAAAAAAAGGAAAGATAACAAGTAGAAAATATGGCCTCTGTTCCAAATTCTTGCATGCATCTTCCCTGGAGCAGGTACACAGAAGCAGCTGTTTTAAGCATGTTGTCCAGGAGACTGGGGATCCAGGGCCAGCTATGGGACAGAATGAGTGTCAAGGTCATTTCCAGGGGTATCTGCAGTGTGCGTGTGTGAGGGCTGGTGTGTACCTGGGAGTGTGTGAAGAAACTGGGAGATTAAAGGGTCTGGATAGATGGAGTGCTGACTTGCTGCTGGCTGGACCTGGGCAGGCAGTGCTGCAGCAGTCTTGCCTCTCTAGAGCTAGTGGATCAAACAGGACCAAACAATTTTGTCATCAGAAACAGTGTGATCTGAAAAGAGTGTTCTGCAGATTTATGTGATGAGAGGGATGACTGTAATGCTGATAGGACTATGTCATCTTTTAAAAAGTTTGTCTCTGAGTAACAGAGAGGGAACCGAGCCTGTTTTCTGGTGAATCAGTGTTGGCCCACTGCTTGCTAATTTCATTCTCCTGTTTGAGCTGGTCACATACTTAATGTTCTCCTTTAACAATGCCAGTTATAACAGCCCCTTGACCTATTCAGTGCCTTTTTTGTTTTAAAAAAACCCAACAACTAAACAATTATAAGTAATAGGCTACAGTGCTTTTCTGCTACATTCATACATGCCTAGTTCAGGCTTATCTTGAAGGATGATTAATGGCTTCTGTCATTACTAGCTGTCAAGTGGGCAACAATAATGGTTTGAGTCCTATCTCAAGTGCCAGAGATATATCTTTTTGCTTACATCTCTTCCATAGGGGTTTAAATGATGTCCATGACTATGTAATAGGGCTGGTGTAAGATGACATTTGTCAGCAATTAGTGTGCTCTCAGCTGTGTTCCTAACCCTTTAGATGTGAACCCACAGTTTAGAAGGTTTGTGGAAAGTTTTACCTGTTAATATTTAACTTCAGTCTGGGATGTGGTAATTGGGATTTTGGCAAGAAAGAGCACTGAAATGCGTCAGCTTGCTGAAGAGTGATGAAAATATTTCTTCTTTTAATAGGGGACTGGAACCAGCCAATGCTGCTCTGAAGTGGTGGTTATAAGGAGGAGGGCAGCCAGCTAACACAGAGATAGACAGGGTCTCATTAGCTGTAAGGGCTTGTGTATCTGTGCTGCTTCTGACAGTGTTTCTTCTGACTGGCATAGAATGGGAGGTAATTGTCACAGCAGTATCCATGTGGTCTGGTATCTGTGTGAAACCATTGGATTTGGTTGAATCTCACCCTTTCACAAAGGACTGACTGCTTGCCATCCTTGATTTTTGTAAAGCGCTTTGTAGGGATGCAGACATTCACTTTGTCTGCTGAGCCAGGAGGAAAACTTGTTACAAATCCTGGAAGAAGTCCTTGGAAGGAGGGAAAACAGCCTTCGTGTCCTTGATAGCTCCTTGGCAGGTGGGTTTTCAGGCTGTGAGCCCGACCTTCAGCTGGAGCCGATGAAGTCGGGATGTGCCACAGGTGCCGCGGCTCTGTCCCTGCCCATCCCCAGCTGTGCCATCGCCTCCCTGCTGCCCCGCTCCAACGGGGGACCAGGTGAAACCCGGCGGGTTTGCTCCTCTTTGTTTCTGTAGCCGTCCCCTTTTTCACTGCCACCCTCCTCTACTGGTGTGGAGCAAACGCTGAGAAACGCTGCCTGTGGGCTGTATAAGTATTTCGGTCGCTGTCGTGGCACCGTTTAGTGGCAGTTTGCTGTTCCTGAAACCATCATCTGTGGTTCCGGTTTTAAATAGGGTCGTAATGATACCTCCTCATCATTAGATGACAATGCAAATGTCACATCTTGCTTTTTGTCAGAGTAATAGACCCATTTACTGTCTTCCAGCTCCTTTATTGGATACAAATAATTAGAGTTACGAGAATATGTTTTCAACTCCGTGTGTATGTTTGCTCTCTGAGCGAGCAGATCTGAGCAGCGTGTCATGAAGTGTGCAAGCCAGGGGTTTCTCTGGAGAGAGCACCTCCTCTCCCTGCAGCAAACCCCCAGAAGGTATTTCCTCCATGTAATTCGAATGCCACCCCAATGAGCCTTTTGCTTCATCCAGAAAATCTGGATAGAGGTGTTCATGTCCTGTGCTGATGTTGTACTCCAACTTTAAATAATTTTTTTTTAATTGCTGTATCCATGGAGGGACTAAAACAGCAGTGGCACACTTGACAGAGAGTCATCAGCTTTTGTACAAACGTTTATTTCCCTATGAATATGAGTATAGATTTCATCCATCTTTGGCTGTTGTGAAGGTATTTTTGTAGTTGTATGGAGGGCTTGGAACCAGTCTGATGAGAGAACATAAATATTCATAGCATGTGAAAGAGATGACAAAGCTACAGAATGTCAGATATTAACCACTGGTAACAGCAGGTGCAGGGAACAGTTTGCATGAAAGCTCAGAACTGAAATATGTCACGAAATCCCTTTGAATATTTCTGGATGTGGCACTTAAATTATGAAGCTGTATTGTGGTTAATTTGTGGATGGAAAGATGATAGATTAGTAGATGGCTTATTGTGCATACTTTCAACTCTAAATATACTATGAGCAATTTGCTTACTGCTCTGGAATAGGAAATGCAGTGTTGTACAGTTTCCTTTTAAAATGACATTCTGTTTCATCAGTACAGAATCCAGGTCATGCTTTCTCAGTCTGATGTGTTTTTAAATAATGAATATAGATAGAATGAAACATGTTTCATCCTCATTCTCTTAAGCATTCAATTTATCATGGAAACAGTCACAATTCCTCTTGCCTCTTGAAGATCTTTAAAAGTATTATTTTGCTAGTATGAAATGGTGTTAAAATACCTGGTGCAATCTGTGAAGATTTTTCCCATCTATATTTATTAAAAATAACTCTCTGAATAACTTAAAGACTAAGTGCTCTACAGATTATACTAATTAAGACAAAATACAAATATTTAGCAATCACGTTGTCAAAGGAGGAAGGAGGGTCTTTAGCAGACCACAGATGGGGCTGTGTTCTTGAGGACCCTGAGAGCTGAGTGAGAGGGAGAATCAGAGCGAAGTGATGATACTGTCTGGGGACTGCATGAGGGAGAGTCAAAGGGAGGAAAGGATGGTGTACTAAAGAAGTGGTATGGCCTACGGAATCCATGGAGCAATCCTTCCACTTTCTCAGTGCTGGTGAAGGACTTACTTCAAGTGCCATGTTCACTTATGAGAACAGAACATCCAGAACAATGAGAAAGCTCAAAAATATGGTGAAACAACCCAGAGTGAGACAGACTCCAGAGAGAAACTGAATGGGGAGGGGGATTTTATCAAATGCAAATATGGTTACTATGAAGACAAAAAAAAATAAAATTGAAACTCTTCTTCCTTATGGTTAGGACTAGAAGTAATTACAGTTAAAAATGCTGAAGCTGAATATTTAAGAAAAAAATTGTGAGAGTAAGCACAGCATGATGGCAGAACGAACTGGAGGGAGCAGTCTGAAGCCACAGGTCTTCAGTGTTTTTAGGAACGGGAATACAAATATCTCTCTGGGAGCATTTATTTTGTTTCGTACTAGGAGATGAACAGGTGACTTTCAAGTCACTTCCAGCCTTTATTTTAATTTGATTCTAAGGAAATACATTTTTAATGTCTACCCCATAAAATACCTCTGGTATGTATTTGTGGTAGCCTTCTGGCAAACTACTCATGAATTCAGATATTTGGAGGTTGCACATTTCTCCCAAGTCTCCCAGCCATGTTCAAACAGCTATCTAATGTCTTCTCATCCATCAAAATGAAGCCACAGAATTTGGCAGGGCTGGGATTTCTCTCAGTTCCCATGGGAGTGTGCAAGTGTAGATTTTGTTCCTGGGTTCCTGCCAAAAACCTCCTCAGGGAAAAATCTGTATCATCTTAATCCATTACCTTTCATTACTTCCTGTCGCTGATAGTGTCGGAACGGCCAAAGCGACACGAAGAAAAAGGTTCCAGCAAAGTTTATTCCAAGAAAAAAGCAGGGACAACGGGGCTACTGCGCAGCCCCTTAAGTACAGTTTTTGCACACACGTAATACACACGGATAGGACAGTTCAAACTTTCACACCAGAATTCTTACAGCTAATAGGTGCATTTTCTAAACTCTTTCTCACAACAACTTTGCTCTTTCTCGAAACAGCCCAGTTCTTTCCCACAACAGTCCTGAGCACCTGCTCTTATTTTTCTCTTGTGTTGATGTTTTTCCAACTACTCTCATTCAAAACAGGTCCTTGTTCTCATGAGACAGTGCTCCTGTTTTCATGAGACAGTGTTCTCTGTTCCCACGGGACAGCTTCCTCAGGATGCATCAGTATGTTGTCAGGATCAGGGTCTCCATTTTCAGCCCTCTCTTTTCAGGCCATCTCAGGGGTATACTTTGACCTGGTCAACATCTATTGCCTCGTCGGTATGTGCCAAGGTGCTAACAGACCCGCTGTCACCCCTGACAACTTCCTTCCTACCCCCATCTTCTCCCTCCTTCCCCATTTTCTCTCTTTCTAAAGAAGCTTAAATATTTTTCTGTTAAAACAGTAACAGCTCAGGCAACTTCAAAATATTGGTATGTGTTTGAGGGATTCTTTTCAGACACAGAATTTAGAAGGGCTCTGATCCACCATTTTTAGAAATTTTATAAATTTCTTATTTTAAACTTCTTATTTAATCTGGTTGCAAAGTTTGGCTTTTCCAGAATCCAAATGGTGCCTGTGACTTCATGTGCATTTGTTTGTGTGACTGCATATAAATACAATTTTTGACAGGGGATTCTCTTAAAACTTTTTTCACCATGTTCTTATTTATGCCCAGCTCTTAAATCTGTTGAGTCAGAATTGAAATTTGCTCTGTGTGTACTGTTCTCTTTCCTCTGGCCCTCCTAAATGTGAATTTTCAAATTTTCTTTGTGTGATTTTCCAGCCATGTTTCCTGTATGGAATGTAATTTTTGTAATGACAAAACTTCTCTGCAAGAGGGGATTACAGTCCTGTTAAATATTGATCTAAGTTAGGTGCCCTTATCAAACATTCTTAACAGATGTGTTTTTTATTGGAGAGTTTTCCTCAGTCCAACAGGATGCCAATATGTTGCTGTTACCCTGGTAGGCAGCTCTGTAAATCACCACTTTTTTGGGTATATGAAAGAAAAGAGCATAAAGCTCTGACACGTTAATCTAGTACTTGAGTGAATCTGGTCTACTGGTAGCATCTTAACACAGAAGTGAGCAGTTTTTGTAATCACACCTGGTACTGGTTTGGGGAGAGGTCTCCCTTTGGTAATTTTTGAACCTGAGCTGATTTCAACAGCATTTGACAGGAATGTAGAATTAGTGAGTTCTACAGATTTTGTAAGAATGTATGACCAGGCAGAGGAAAGAGATCCTGCAGTTGCTGCATCCCTAGGGGAAGTTAAATCATGTTCTGAAGACACCAAAGTTGATCAGAGGTGAGATCAAAATGTGCAGACACAAGGCTGGGAAAATCCTGAACATACTTTTGCCTTTGTTGTTTTCCATCAATAGACATTTGTCAATAAGGGTGGTTCAAATAAGCACCATTGCCAGATCCTGCCAATGCTCCCAGACAGCTGCCCTGAAGAGACAGGTCCCTGTAGGGATAGCGGGTAGGTAAGTTCCAAATTATTTTTTCGACATGGCAGTCTGCTTTCCTGATATCAAGAGAAGAAGCAATTCCAGATGAGTCTGCTGGAAATGTTAGCATGCTATTTGTGTTAAGAAATGATACGTGCATCTCCCTGATGGATGCTAATAGGATAAGCAAATGAGCATGGCCCCTTCACAGCTGTGAACTAAACTTTGATAAGGCTCACCTGCACCTCGATTGAAAATCCTGAACTCATTCCAACATGCAATGTCTGTCAGGAAGCCCTAACAGAGAACAGTTCCTCTGCGATTTTACTGACCACTGAAATTGCCAGTTGAGTGAAGAAACGTCAATTCAAATCAAGAATGGCTGGAGGGAAACCTTTTTATTAATTCAAATTCTAAAGACTTTTACAAGAAGTAGTGAAAGGAATTTAAACCTTAGCATTTTGATGAAATTCCAGACTCTGTAATTACATTGACTCTGAACTCCACCTGCAGTTTCCACATAAAAAGCTGCTCTGCTTCAGGCTGCACCCTGCTGTGCAGCTCTGCTGCTCAGTGTCAGACAGGTGCTAGAGTTCATCTGGGAGGGAAATGGCAATATAATGTATATAATTTATGCAGTACTTTGTTGCATTTTTCAAAGTCCCTTCGGGATTCCTCTGGATAAAATGCACAGCAGAAATGAGATACTACTTGAAGAGATTTTTTTTTTTTTTTAATCAACCTGGCTGATGAGTTAACTTTTTGGGGATGCTAAATTGTTATGCTTAATTGTGTGTTTTGCCAAAACTTAAAATGTAACTGCATTATACATATGATCAGTGTATGCAAACATCAATCCAGTGTCCTGAAACTTAGGTCAGCTCCCCTCTAAAAGCAGATCAAAGAAAGGTCCTTTTGATAAAATTGAGAATCCCAGCAACTCATAGGAGCAATTGCTGAGTTGTCTTTGCTGGTCAGGTGTGTATGAGCTGTGATAGAATGTGCTCCCATTGCACATTACCTGGAATAGAAAGTCTTTCATCCTCTATTTTGAGGAGAGGCAGTGAAAACAAAGGTAATCTGCAGTTGGGTGATGCCAAGTGTGTGCCATCTCTCATTTGTGCTTTTGTAAATGCAGGCATTACCTTGTATTTGTCACTCTGTAGGTCGTGATGTAAGGGCTGCTCTGCATGGTGGGTTGCTGCAAGGCTCTTTAGTTTTACCAGGGTTTTTGCCATTTTTTAAAGGATTTTTCTTCAAGAAACCAGTTAGTAATTTATGGTGCAACAGAGTTAAGAGATTTGCATTGCTTTCTTTTAAAGTAAGTGTTTGCTGTTCTGTAGATGGGGATTTACAAAATGCACACTGCTCCTAACACAGCAATGCAGAACTTGCAGCACCTATAGCCTGAATTTTGGCTTTATGCTGGATGTGAACCATTACAGACTGCATTAAATTCTTGTGTGTAACTCAAATTTTCCCATTTTCCTAAACTGATAATGGTTTACTCTATTGGTTCCCCTCCATTAAGCGAGCTTGCATGATGATAAGAACGATAATTTGAGTTCCTTACTTATGACTGTCTTTTTAATGTGTTTATGTTTCTAGTCATGAGACTGCTAGATGAGATTAGACCCACTGCCATAATGCCACTGTATATACTCTGAGAGATCACCCTTTTACTGAAGTGAACTGGACTAAGAGCTTTGACTAGACAGTGAAAGACAAAGTCCTGTTTTCCTGATCTTCACCAGAACCTCGACTATTTCCTCTAGTGCCAGTTGGATGCTATAAATCCTACACTGCAGGAGTATCTCTGAGGTGGTTGCATTTAATTTGCATCTTGCCTCTCTGATTCTTGAAGGTCCATTTTTACTGTTTATAGACCAGATCACTCATTCTGAGGGTAGCACTTGCACCAGGAAATGATGAGAACTTTATTTTATTTTTTTTTTAATATATACAAACCCCAAACTGTAACTGAATGTAGAACTGTTTGAAGACTGGACAGAAGTGGCTGAATTTAATCAGGTATTTAATGTATGTTATATATGAATAAAAATCTCACTCCTTCCTTGAAGTAATTCAGTATTCTGTTAATGCTTGTGTAGGAAACTGCTGTGTGTGTTGAGGAGGGGAGGGGGAGAGTAAATGATTTGAGTAGAACTCCTGACACCATGACAGGACTTGGTGTGAACTGACAGCTTGAGCCTGCAGGTGATGATTTAACGTTCAAGTAACTTGAGGGAAGGAATATTTTCCAGTTTGCCTTGGGCACTGAGAACCTTTGTGCTTAATGCATCTTAGAAATTTTCTCTGTGGACTGTGAGGACTTCCTGGGGGCTGCAGTGCCTTACCCTTGCTGTTCATTCCTGCCTTGAGGTAAACAGTGCCTGAACGCTCCCAAAGCTGTGAGGAATAATTCCCCTTTGATCAGCCATAGCCTCTGTGTGCTGCTGCTGTTCTGCTGATTTTTTTCTAAATTGGGCTGCAAACTGAGAGGTACCTGCAGTTTGATCATTTGTAATTTATTGAAAACTTGTTATAACACAGGAGACTGTGGTTAGAAGCTCTCCAAATGAGAGAAATATGTTAGCAATGTCAAATGAAGTTTAAAATTCACATGTGACCATGCTGAACTGTGAGTTTTCTCTCCCTGCTCCCATTCTCTTTTGTATCTAATTAAGATACAAGTCAGCAGTGTCCAGGTCAGAACCTTCACCTGGAGAGCTGTTCAGGTTTGTGCATACAGCACAGCAGCCAGCCACCTCAGGGTGTAAAAATGAATCCCTTAGGTGTTTGTTCCACTGTATTGTCTAAGACATCACTGCCATGTAAATGTGTTATGTTGGAGGCCAGGCTGCTGATCTGGGAGCAAGCACAGCACTTGTAGAGGTCTTTCTTTTTCAAAGACTACGATCAGAACTTACACTCTGTCACATGCAGCCTGGTCAGTGGCATCACAAATCCCTGCTCTATTTGCTGCTTTTTATTGTCACAGGCAATAGCATATTGATTATTATTTCCAGGTTACCTCTTACAGGCATTCTTTTAAGAAGTTTCATAGCCCTACCTTACATAAATTTTGCAGGTGCCATTCTAAGCAAATACGAATTAATGGATCAGGGAGAATTGCCATAATCCATAATGATGTGAAACCATGTCATCTTAAAGAAGTGGGTGGAGAAAATGTGTAGACCTTGGACTTCTAGCCAAAGAAAATGACCCTTTGTTTCCATCTGAGCTATTTTAATTTCTTACTTTAGGAGGCAGCAACCTGAATGGTGATGTGCTGCCAGGTTCAAGGTGACATATTTTGAAATGCAGGTAATCAGTCAACGAATGGGATCCCTCTTGTGGAAGATCTGAATTTGAATCAAAAATCATGACTGATTTCATCTAGAGGTTCTTCTCTTCAATTGTGATTCTAATATAGCTGGTAATTGTTTCAATATGAACAAATTATTTTTCTGAAGAGTGCTATATTTAACTACTTTTGCACAGGGAAGAATCGTGTGTTTATCAAAGGGAAGCATTTCTAGTTCTTTTCATTATATCCAGATTTGTTGTGGCTATTTGACTCCAGATCCCAGGAATATCACTGGTTTCCTTTACTGAAAGTGCTGGAGCAGAGGAAGTGTGTCTGTTTCTCCAGGAGAGGGTGTCCCATCACTGCGTGCCGGAAGGATCTTACATGTACTGAAACATACTTTGCTCTGCTTTTTCCCGTGCTATATCTCTCAGCCAAAAACAACTTGAAGAAATGAGAGTAAATAAAAAAGAATAGAAAGAGTAATGTGTCTGAGAAGGTTGATGTAAAGACTAAATATTGCTCCTTCACTTAACATCCAGGAATATTCCTAGCAGCCCTGCTGTGGAACATCGAATGCAGCTTGAATGCCCTGAGGGCAATTGTACCTACCAACCTTCTTTTTCTGTTGATATAACAATCTGTCCTATACTGTTATTTCATTAACTCCTTATCAAAATCCAACACCTCATTTGTGGGCCATATTTCTGTCCTTGTCTGATGTTGTTTTCAGAAACAGGGTGTGTTCTGTGTAACCACTATAGTATTACACACACCTATGCTGTGAAGCCCCTTTATTTGATTTTAGCTTGCTATTCAACATGAAAGAACAACGTCTCTTTTACCCTTTTCTCTTTTAAACAGTGACTCATTATTCAAATCATGGAAATTTTAATGGAAATTTGCACGCGGCTGTAGAATTCAGGCTGGCTGATGGCTGTGGAATAAATGTGTGCAACATTTATTTGGGGCTTCAAATTCTTTATTATAGTTTTGGTTATTGTTTTCCAAAATCCTGGCAGCTGAAGAATGAGAAAAAGAATAAGCAGAGAGAGGATCGATAGCAGGAAAATTAACTTCTGATGTAAAATGACAGCTTGACAGTGAACATATTTGGCATGGATTGCAAATGCAGCAAAGTCTGGGAACCCTAATCTGATACTTTTTCCTCCCCGATTCTGTATCATTCTTTTATAAAAAGTCTTATATGTAGTAATACCACTTGTGTTATAAGAGCCTTAATATAATCAATGTTATATTGCAAAAGCATTCTCAAGATGGTTAAAGTGTCTCATGTCTTCTCAGTGGCATTTGCAGTTAATTTTTGCAGTAGTAAATGTTCATTTTGGGGGAATCTGCATAGGTCCTGAATCAAGGAAGTCTTCTGTACTCAATTGAGTCATCTCATAAGAATAGATAATCTCAGGGCTTCTATTCTGTGGTGCTCAAATGTCACAGAAGTAACTTAAATTGGTATTATTAGACCTGGATCAAAGCACTAGTCCTGATTTGGCTCATGAATTGTAGCATCAATCAAATCCAGACTCAGATTTTGAACTCATGTGACCTAAAGGGATAGTTGATGGCAGTGTGTGTGTTGTGCTCGATTTCTACATTGTGTACTTGGCAATTGTGGTTCAGGTGTTTCTCCAAATGTTGTATGTAGTGTTTGGGTTTTTCTCCAGCTAATTCTAGCTCTGTTTCCTAGACCTGATCCTTGCCCTCCCTGTGCAGAGAAATAGCCAGCACACCTTGCATCTCATGTGAGCATGAATGGAGCCCCCTCTAGACTTTCCCTTTGTGTTTTTGTTTTCTCAGCCTTTGCTGTGTGGCCACCCCAAAGGACTACAAGGGGAATGTTTCTTCCGAGGTTCCTACAAAACAACCACTAATTCTTTCAGGTATTTTCCACAGCTGCCGAGCATTCACTTGAACCAAGTGAATTTGATTGCAAACTAAGGAAATATTTAGTTTAGTAGCAGTAAAAGGATTAGAACTAAATGTGGTTTTGTGGCATGAGCCTGTTTTACATTTGAAGCTTAGCATTTATTAGAATGCATGGCTGAGAGACTCACCTTGCAGTGGTATCAACACATGCTTACATGTGTCCAATGGAAAAGATGACATTTGAGGAAAACGAATGCTTGGCTGCATTCATTGAAATTTCCTAAAGGGACCTGGTTCCAGTCTTGTGAGAATGACTTGCAAATCCTCTGTATTACAGTGATTCAGATCTCCATTCACAGTTACAAACAGACCCATCAATTATAATGCTACATCTAAAGCACACCAACCATTCCCTCAGCCCCCTGCATGGCTCTTTGGACATGGATCACAAATCCTGTACTTGGACTCATTTTCATTTCTTTGGCTGGTGGAACTGAAAGATCATCAGCCAACTCGTTATGAGAGCCGTGGTGATGTCTCTCTCTTGCAGAGGTTCATTAGCACTCACTCAGCGGGGTTCCCCCGCAGCCTGTGCTCTCTGGAAGCAGCAGCCAGAGTGGATGTAGGTGTGCAGAGGGTGTCTGTCGGCAGCACAGAATCGGCCTTTAGCAGTTGTGACTCTTACCTGTGAGAAATGACTTCGAGATTCCTCTCCTGCTTTATGTCACATACACACTGGAGCACTAAAGCACTTGCTGCACATAAGAAGTGTGCTCAAACAGCCTGCAGTGAGATGGGGGGGGTGTGCTTGCACATGTCCAAAATTATACTGGTTATTGTGCCAAGTTAGAGACATGAATGTCAAGACATTCCACAAGCCTAGAAGGGATAATAAAAGTATTTATGAATGTTACAGTTGTAACTGTTAGAATTTTTAAGACCTCCATGGACTGGACTGATTTATGACAGTGCAACTCTTTTAAAAAAATGAAAATAAAAAAAATCAAAACATATTACATACAAAAGAAATTAAGGAAGCCAGAAGCTATGGATTCAAAGAACTATCTAAAAATAAGAAATACAGCTATAAACTTTAATATCCCACTGAGCAAAGGAGAAGGTTTTTCTAGTCTGGTTACAGGAGTGTGTAGTTTTGCTGTAATGTAGTTCTCATTTTGCCTCATGCAGTCAGTGACTGCTATTTTTATTTTAGACGGGGGCTTTTTAATTTCCTTATTTATGTTTTCATTAGCATCATAAAGGATGTATTGTAACTGTTCTCTGCATTCTACATGTTTCATTCTAAACTCTGACATGCAACAGCCCTGGTTTGAGCTGTGGCAGCTGGAAATTCAGTACAACTGGCATGTGGTCCCCGAGTCTGTAAAGGAAGTTGAGTGGCAAAAATACAAGTTTTGCAGCAGAACAAATGAAAAAATACTCATAGAGATCAGCTGGTGTTGTGTTATACCCGCATAGTGACTGCTCTCTGTCACTGTCTGCATACTTAATATTTTTGTCTAATTTTGGCTCTGTATTCTCAGCTGGTGTGGCAGGGAGTCAGTGTCACAGCACAGGTGTCCAGATGTGGAAGTTTTGTGTCTAATCGTGGCAGCCCAGGGTGGACACTCAGTGCTCTCCTTCAGTGCCAGAGATCAAATGCACTTTTTGGTAGGCTAAAAAGAACAGTCACTGTGAGAAAGATTCTAGAAGTCAGTTAAAACAGTAAAGCAATAGAGTGAGAAGTTGCTTGTTCCTCTCAAACAGTCCATATTTTTACTGCTTCTCCTGACAGAGTTTTCATCTTGGAGAGAAAATTCTAGCTATTCCATTAAGTCTCTACCAGAAGTGTGAGGAAAAACTGATGAAAATTGTGTTTCTTTTCAGAAGCATACCTTGTTAAATTACTCCTTGGCTTATTTGTCATGCTGGTAGTCATGTAAGCAGTGGCCTGTGTGAGGAAAAATGTGAAATTTAGAATTAATGTTCTTGAATGGAGAGTGTAGAAAGCAGCAGACGATTTTGGCCAAAACGTTCTGGTACTTTTGAAAGGTCTGTCTGAATTTTAGAAAGGAAAAAAAAGAGTTTGTTAACCACTGTAAATAAGTTAGAAATACAATGAACAGTATGTGTACCACTTCAGATTTAAATTCAGAATTCCAGTCTAGAGGTTTTAGCATAATATGTGAATTAAATAACACAAATATTTATTTTAAAATGCTGTATTGACAACTTGTAGAAGACTAGGAGACCAAAATATTTTGATCATGCACACATTATGCAGCTCTCAGAAAATATCCATGCTTTCTTTTTTCTTTTTTTTTAGCATGCCTTCTTCCCAAGGTGATTTGAGTAGCACCAAACAAGTTGTGATAAATATAGCGTGTGAGCTGGATAGATTTATGTTGCTGATATGCCTGCTTAGCTATGCAGAGAGATAGCAGAGTGATCGTTTGTTAATTGTCTCCTGAAACCAGTTTCAACCTCTTATTGTCAATGCCTGATTTCAGCCATAGGTCAGAAGGATGACAGGGAGAGTTTAAATACCAGCCTCTAATTAAATCTCTTAGGGGTTTATTTCTAGCCTTGCTTTGTACTTGCTGGGTGTCCCAAGGCAAGTACCTGGGTCTCTCAAAGAGAGGTGCTGTAAGCAATGCTCTGCTTTGTGGGAACTGATGGAACAGTTGTGTACTTCCCTTCAGAAACACTGCCCAAACTCTGTTTCTAGAGTACCTCTGTGTCCAAGGTGTGCACGGGCAAGTAAAGTGAGGTGTGCCCCAGAAAAATGCTGTGGAAATGATGTATTTGAAATGCTTAGGTAATGCAGTGGCAAATCCTGTATAAAAACTCTGTGTAACTAGGAAAGAGCACATGGTATATATAGACTTGCTGTTTTAAGGTATTTCCAAAAGCTAACTACATTTCATGTTCTCCTCATTAGTCAAATTTTCCATGGCCTCCTTTCATCTCTGTTATTTCATCTGTCACGTGCAGCAATAGAAATCTGAGACTGGTTTTCAAACATAATTCTAGCAAAGTATCCCCCCTTTAGCCTCTGCAATGAAATACAGCACAATAGAACATTTTAAGTGAGACATGAGTTATAAAATATATGCAAAGAAATGAAATGCCATAGACCCTATGGAGCAGGCCTGCAGACATCCTCCCTGTTGTAAAGGGAAGTGACAAGATCCCAAGCTTGTAAAAGCTTTGGGAAAAACATGCCAAAACCTTCTGTCATAATCTTCTAAAGAGAAGCAAAGGCTTTAAGCTAATAACTAGTAAACAAGTGGTGTTATGACATAAGCTGAGATACTTAACTCTATAAATACATAAAATTAATAATGTCCAAGTCAGTTGGCACCTAAAAAAAAGAGTTTAAATAAACAGTCGTGTTCCCTACTCCCCACCCCTTCCCATTCCTGCCACAGTGCTGGAAGGTAGATCCTTGCTTCTATGCTTAGTTTAACTCATTTCAATTGTTCTGTGGATGCAAACCCAACCCTGTTTAAGTTTAAGCTTTCTTGATTTGCAACTTTTTCCCTCAGAAGTGCACATGCTTAAGTTACTGTTGTGCTGGGTATGTGCTAACTGAGCTGGTAGGATGTTCATGGAGAAGTGATTCCCACCCCATGGGCCCTCGTGCAGCCTTGTGTGGCAGTGTGGTAGGGAACACCTGCCCTGGAGAGATGGATATGGGTAGCTCTGACTGCTTTGATCTGTCTTTAGAAACCTGTTCATGTCTGTGCTTATACCCATCACTGATTTTACAATACTTTTATTTCTCTTTATTCCATAGCATAATCAGAATATAACACATTGTTACCCAGTGAAAGTTAATGGTAACTGATGCAGGTGCAATATTTTTAGTGTTTATATCCCTACCATCCCTTAGCCAGCCTCAGGTTCGCTTTCTTCAACACTCATGCACATTGAACAGAGGTGTGCATTGATACATAGAGTTTTGGTTTTGGTTGGGTTTGGGTTTTCTCCCTTCCTCAGTGGTTGCAGTTACTTCAAAGCCCAGTCATTTCTGTTATTGAAATGTTGAACTACATGAAACAAGTGCAGGCTCCTAAAACATCCAGATCAGAAAACTGTCTCCTGGAAATGTAAACAACACTCCAAAATCCCTTCTCCTCCCCTGCAAACTATGGGTAGTCTCCTCTGGAGAAGGCAATGAGATCAAAACCATATGAATGCTCTGGAGAGAGGAAAGGCCCTCAGCCACTCAGGACTGAATCTAAAGCATTATTATGGGCTCATTGGAACTGCTGATTATCAATGAAAGCTGAGCCTTGTACCAACTTGCTAAAGGTACTTCTAAGCCATTAACACATCATCATAATTCTGTAGGAGTCTGAAAGGGGTGAAATAAACCACAAAAATAGTTTTCCTTGACTGTAACTTAATCTGGTGAATGACAATATGTTCTGAATGCTGTTTGTGTAGTTCTCATTATGGTTGTGGCCTTAGATAATTAGTTAATTAACAAGGCTACGGCAAAGCCTATGTCACTGCTTTCATCATAAGTTGCAAGTATTTCAGAGGTCAGGGATGAATGGCAGAGTCAATGAGGTCTCTTTGAACTCATTTGCCCCTTACTTCTTCCATGATCTTTAAATCTGCATTCCATTACCTCTAAAACCTTCGCTGAACATGACTCTGTGTCAGTTAAGACGCATATTCCTGGGTTCAAATAACCTCTGCTGCCCTCTCTTCCTCTCTGTGGCCTCCATTGGGTTCCACTTACATGCATTTCAAACTCTCCAAGATGTGGTAGCTATTTGTGAAAGCAAAATCATGTTGTTACCTCTTTTTCTGTGATAATGGCTGGCTTCTTGAGTGTTTTCTGTCAGGTCTTAAAGTCTGTCGGTGGTCTTGATTTTCCTCATTCAGTTTTCCTGGTATTGATGGGTTTCTTTTCTCTAATCTTTATGTAAAAGAACCACTTGAATTTAGTTCTTCTGTCTCACCAAACCCTGTTCAATTCAGTGAAATGAGTAAAATGGGAGGACAGAACTTGTACATGATATTATGGTTGGCATTTGGAGTTTGATCTGCAATGTCCATTCATATCTCTTTTCTTATCCTGATGATAAGTGATTATGTAGTGTTGACATAACCTCTGGATCCATCTAATTTTTTCCGTGATCATGTGGCTTTTTTTTTTTTTTATGAGCAATTTTTTGTTTCCTGGTAGTTTGAGAGTTTTTTTATTCTTTTACACTTGGGAGATGGAATCAAATGGGTTCTCAATGTCTTGATCATCCTTAGACTAAAGTTGTGTTGTCGTTTTCCTCTCTCATTTCTTCTCCTGTGTGTTGTTACTCTCTGAATGTTGGCATTGCAGCCTCTTCCTCCTTGGATTTTCATTGGTTATCAGTCCCATTTTTCCTGATGATTGTCCTTTTCTTGCACTCTGGGTACAACTCCAGCAGCTCCCTCAAGAGATCTTTCTTCCTCCTTTAGGTCTGAGGGTGGCACACAGAACCCTCTCTTTTCACCTTTTCAGTGAACATTTCTGTCTCTGATTTATATATTGGGGACTATTAGACTGGCCCATTTCAGATCTGCTTTGTTAGGATCAACTAAATCCTCATCTGGTCTCTTAGATGTTGTGGGTGTCTAGTTCATCAATTTAATTTCATCTCTGTGTGTGTGTGTAGAATCTGCCTCACCTTTTCATGCATTGTCTGACTGTTAACAGAACAAAGTTGTCCATGTTGCTTTTGTTTTTCCATTGTTTCCACGGATTCTCCTGTTTGTTACAAGTACTGTTTCTGTCTGTTAGTTCCATTAGTTAGGGAGCTCACATGTGAACCTTGAGAGGGACCTCTGTGGAGTCAATTGTATTTGTACTGGATTTTGTACTATTTTTAATGTGTTTTTCTCGTGTCTGTTTTATTCAGAAAGACATATTCCATTGTATTACAATCTCTGGGACTGAATGACATGAGCTCAGGGAGTGTTTCTATGTCACACTTCTGCTAAGAAAACAACAATCCACCAATGTTCCAGGGTCTTTCAGTCTCCTCAAAAGATCAGTTGCTGGATTTTAACTTATCCGACTTCCTGTTTAGCCCTTTAATACTTATGTTATTGGTAGAAAATATGAGTTCTTTTTCATCTTACTTAAACTAATTTTACACCTGTATATTCCCACTAGCATTGATTTAATTTGCTGTGAAGTGAATGAAATCAGAATCAGGGCCACTGAATGTATAAAACATACTTGGATTTGCAGGTATGATTAGCTGTGAAATGTTTCATGGCAGTTTTGAGGGCAGGATGGTATACAATGACACACTGTTTGGTACTCTGGGAGAGCCAGGGCTACAGAGGCCCACAGGAGACAAGCAGCAGAGCTCTGTAAAAATGAGAGAGGTGACAGAACAGCAAGCGAGAAGAAGAGAGAGAGAGAACTTGAGGACGGATAGAAGAATGTGTAAATGGACTGATGAATGATGAGAGAATGTGCAGCTGAATTAAAGAATGTGTGAGCTGATAGATGGGAGATTGGCCAAGCAGACAGCAGAACCAAGTGCATTTAGGATATTAATAAATAGAGAGCTGCTCCAAAGAGCTATAAAGGAAAAGAGAGTGAGGGGATATAAAGATTAAATAAGTGGCTCAGAAGACGAAGGCATTCACAGTTAGGCTGGTAAACATTACAGTGAGATGACCCTTTCCAGGAGAACATTGCAGAGCAATTAAGGAAAAGAGAAAGACAGCAATGGCTTACATGAAAAGGTTTGAAGGAAACTTCTAAGTGACACCAATGTGGCAGGACAAATTTAATAGAGCTTTGAATCACCCTCTGAAGAAGCTGGCTTTTCTTCTGGGATTGTCCAGAGTGTGTTTTAAGGCCATATATTGTCTCTGTTCCATGCATGTGCATGCATATTCCTTATAACTCTTACTTTGTGGTCTGAGCTGAGAGCCCACCTATTACACATTGGTGTAGACTCTCCAGAGCTCACATATATCAGGAAACATGAATTTATGAGTAAACTTTACAAGTTTAAGGAGCACCTTGGGGGGTTCAATTCTGGCACTGCAATGAGTTCCCTTAGATTACATGTGTGAACTTCCCAGGTCATGAGGTGCAGCATCCTCAGAGCATGGAGCTGGAAGTGATCTCTTTTGTACAGCTTTCAGGAGATTACTTAGGTTTCAGTAGAGGGAACTGGGACTCTACTGAATAGTGAGAATCAGCATAGTTTTTTCTCTATTCCTTGTCTACTTCCTTCCCTTAGAAAGCCTTAACTCACAAGAAATGCTGCTAAGAACTGTCTATGTTGCCTTTGTATGTTTTAGCCAGGGAAAGACCAAGGCTGGCACTCAAGCACTCTTAGTTGGATTTACTAGCAGAAAACAGTCTGGGTTAAAATTGAGTGCTATTTTTGACTGGTCAATTTTTATTCCCCATTTGCTACATAGTATGTTTTGCCATGGTGCTGTACAAATGCTTTTGCTGGGTTGAGAAATGTGGTGGTGAAGGGCAGGAAGAAGCAGCTGTCGAGTAAGACTTTTTCAGGAAGGCAGTGCTACCTTCAAAGGGTGTGTGAGTCTGCAGACAAAGATGCTCCTTACTTGCTGACTTTTTTGAGCTCTGAAGCCATCCTGTCTGATTGCTGAAACCAACCAATATCACTAAGAACACGAACTATGACAACAATCATTCGTAAAGGTCTATTTTCTGCAGGTATTGTTCTGCTAGGCAGCAGAGCTGTAAAGGTTGTTGCATTTTTAAAGCAAATTTATGGTGCAAATATTAAAGGACCAATAAATTCAAACCCTATTGTAAGAATTCTCTTCCAAGAACATGATTTTTGAAATATATTCCTAAAAATTCTGTTCAGCCCCATTACAGGTACTTACTACCTATATGGTCTGCCAAGGGCTTTGTGAAACAGAACTGCTTTTTCTTCATGTTGTGCATGAATACACACATCCACATATGTACTGCTAGGAGACAGACTAAGATGTTAAATGTCTCTATTGAGGATTCTCTGAAGATTTCTAGGGTTGATTTTCTATGGAGTGAGATGATATTTTATGCTACTTTAATTTTCCTGGATTAATAGTCTTCAAAAGGATCCACGTAAAAAAAGAGTAAAGTAAAACTCCATGCTGTTTTATTAAACTTTGCTTACTGTCAGGATATTAAATAGGATTTGATAATTTCACCTGGGGGCTGAAGCTGGTGATCAGCAAATGTATGATCTTGGTTCTGAATAAGCCTGGTGAACAAATTGTGCTCCAGGGAGATGCATGACTTGAATTATGAACTGCTTTAGAGGTCAAACATGAGATATGGTAGTGAAGGTGATTTGTTTTGGTACAGTTCTTAATACTAAGATCACTTGTAGGAGGAAAGTATAGAAATTTTATTTTAATAAACTCTAAGACTTCTTTCCAACTTAAAAAAAAACTTGTATTGTTAAACTTTCTGTGACTTTTTGAAGTGTCTGTAAATAACTGAAATGGATTAGAAAAAATTCAGTGCTGAGTAGTTGTCCTTGCTGATCTAAAAGTGGGCGTGGGAAGGCATTAGAGGCACTGATTAATAATCTATACATCTTCACTAATTATGCAAACCTTTATGGTCATGCAAGATTAAAGGCCCTGGAAAAGTTAATAATGGCCCCAGGTCCTCAGTCAGTTTTTATCCAATCTGTTGACTGAGAAGGATTTGTAAGGGGTACACTGACACAATTACAACTCAGTACAGTGCTGAATTTTAAGAGTTAAATGGCTGGGGAAAAGAGCATGAACTCCAAACCAACCCTTATGATTCACTTTTTTTCTCAAAGAGAGTAAGCTAGCACTATCTGATGGAATTTGTTTACGATTTTACACAAAATAAAATGGTAGAGAGAGATAGATGCCTCACTGTTTGTTCCTGTCAATTCTTTTCTGAATATTTCACTGTCTTGCTTTTGCAGGTACTGGCCTTTTGTGCTTAGCAGTGTCAGTTCCTGAGAACTTTAGAATGACCTGGTGAGATTTTCACCCCCTTTTTTATCAATTGAAACTGGAAAAGCTGCTTCTTAGTTCATAGTTCAGGTTTTAATGATTGGTGGAGTATTTAGTGAGATGTTCCAGAAAAGATCACAGTATAACTGTTGTCTTAGAAGCTCTGTCCAGGTTCCAAGCACGAGAAATGCATTAATTTTACTATCTCAGGGCAAAGCTTTGCAGAAACCATGGGAAACTTTGCAGGTCATAGAATAACCTAAGGAAATCAGTGACTCAAGGCTGATCACACCACACTTTATAACTTTCATGATATGTCTGTACTGTGTGTTACAAGACAAAGCATGAATCAAATGTTAGAAACCACAGAGTCAGAATAGTCTTATTATTTACCTTGGGCCCATTTGCTTCTAAGTTATAGACTTTATAGTCTATAACTTAGAAGCAAACGGGTCCAAGGTAAATTAGGACAACACTCAAAGTACTCTGCTGGGAACAGCCAGCTCAACCAATCCCTCCTTTCAGAAGCTGTGGTGGGTGTATCAATAAACTCGTCCTCTGTGTCTCCCATCTCCAGTGGTATCTAGCCTTACTCACCAGGGCTCTCCATTTAGGATGTGGTGCAATCCAGTTTTGTCCCTGTGCAGTACCTCTGTCCTTTTTCTCTCCCCCCCTGCCTTTTGCAACCATAAGAACAGCCCAGCCTTGTGCTCTGGGGACAGATACAATTTTCCTGCATCTGCTGGGAATCCTTGAGGCAGCCGTAGAAACAGGCCAACTAGTCAGAGCACAGCACCATGTTGGCACAACCAGACTGCTGCTGGGAGCACCGATGAGACCTGTGTGTTGTACTACAGACCTGTGTGCTCTCAGAGCTAGAACGTGTACCTGTGGGGTAGCATTATGCCGTGCTGTTATTCCCGAGCAGGCACTGTGTTTGAGCTTTGGGTTAGCACAGTTCCAGCCAAACAACAGCCAAATAAATTCAGTTATCAGGAAAAGAGACTAATGGTAGATACTATGTATTTCTCTTCTAGAATCTGTGCAATACTATGTTAATCTTGTTTATGTTAGATTTTGCCCATAAGACATCCTTTAAGCTAACACTAAAGACTGGCCATACTGCTCCCCACCAGGATAGATGCAAAACTAGCTCGTGTGCTAGGCCTCTGTTCCTTCTACACACCTGCAGAGCAGTGCAGTAGTCAGTAGCTAAAAAAAAAAATTATGATGGATAGCAGCAATTATAAACCAATAATATACGGGAAACAGAAAAGATTGCAAAGAATTTCCTGCCATATGCATTTAGGAGGCATCTGGACTACATCTGGGAAAGCACACACTCAGGGAGCTGCAGCTCCTGGAGGTGCATGTCTGTGCTATCAAGAATAATGATAAAATGGTGCTGTTCCTGTTTACTTCTTTGTGTGTGGAGGGAGGCAAGGAATACTCAATAGGAAGCATTTCTCCAAACAGATGCAGTACAAGGCTGTATTAATTGGCTGAGAAGTAGGGGAGATCACCTTGTGAGCTGTTTGCTCACTTTATTGCTTAATCATGTTCAAGATGATTGATAACATTCTTTACAGAGTAAGGTACTGGGACTGCTATTAGCATAAGTGGTGACATGTAAATATGACCGACCTTAACATTTACATTTTGGCTTAGTGGCTATAGGGACAAGCTGATGTGTAGGAATGCATATTGCTAATGAGTCATTAAAAACGAGGAGAATTGGAACCCAGCTGAAAAGTGTGCCTGCTGTGTCACCAGAGCAGAGTAATTTCTAAAAAAGAATTGGATGTCCATTGAGAAAATTGTGGAAGGAAGGAGAAAATAATTTTTTAAAGAGCGTTTTCTAATGTTTGGAAAGATTTTAGATGCTGGCATTTTATTTTTTTGGTTTTGTTGGAGTTTTTTTGTGGTTGTTGTTTTTTTTTTTTCCCCCGTCCTGTCATCTCTCTGTCCTGTTGAAATGAAAACTTTCCTTTAAGGTTACTGAGCTGGTTTTCTTAGATGCTACTGAAAAGTTTGTTGCACCAGTCTCTTCAATTTATATGCACATTCCCATAATTATTGAAACAATTCATAGTTGTCTGTGAGGATATTTAAAAATCATAATAAAGCTCCCAAAACCAGGGTTCCTAATTATATGGAAATCAATTCAAACACACCATTTTACACTAGTGGACTGTGGGCTTTTATCCTGGCCCACTTGTACTGTCTGTCAAAAGAAGCAGCTTGAAAATCAGTTTACACCAGACTACCAGGAAGATATTCAAAAACTTCAGTGTATCTGTCTTCTGGAGGGTTGTTGTAAGGTGCTTGTCTTGCAGCCTTTAAAATTCCAACCTTCAGCTAATAAATTTAATTTTGTGAGTACAGTGGGGGGGGTACAACGATGATTCAGCTTATATCTTTCAGACAGGCCCTAGGCTGATTCTTTGTTTCATCAAAGCTTATATGTTCTGGAAGTTATTGTAAAATATATTTCTGTTTGATCTTCCAAGGTTTGCAATTACTCTCATATTTTCTTTTCTGCACAAAGACTGATGCAGGCAAAAAGAATATGCTTGTTTGAAAGCAAATCTATTTAACTAGAGATGAGCAATAATTTGTATCTGATGGATGTGTTACATGATGGATTATTCTAGAGCTTCAGACATACCTTGTGGGGGTCCAAAATGCATGTGTGAGATTGGGGGCAAAATGTTGTGTCCTGCAGTTAATCTGTACTTGTCAAGAAATAACAGCACATGTCAACCGCTGGATCCTTTAATAACCAAGGTGTTACATCAACACTAATTATATCCAGTCCTTCTGTTCTGTAAGTGTCCATCCCTGGAAGGAATTTAGAATAATTACGGACCCAGGAATCATTTTGTAGCTGAAACAGAAAGACTTTCTACTATAAGAGCAACATTTTTCTAGGTGTGCCTTAGGAAAAAATATTGTTTACATCTGAAACCTTTCTTGCATGGTTTAGAAGACTAAGTTACCTTCTTTTTTTCCTTCCTAAACTAGCCTATAAACATGACGGGGTTTTAGTCAAACTGTCAAGATTGATACTCCTCTGTAGTTGGAACCTGCCTTTGGGGTAGCATGGTTCAAGTAGATCTGCCTTATTACAAACCTCTGTGGTCCTTAGGAAAAGGGAATATGCATAAAAGCTTTTATTTCCTTGCTTCTCTGTATGCTGTTCCCATTTGGTAGAGTGTTTGCAGGATTCTGTAGCCAGTTCCTACTGAATGCTTGACTGTACCTGAATACAGGCCACAAAAGTTGGGCTGTATTCACCTCTCCTGCCTTTGTAAATGGGGAGGTAACTGGATAAAAACATCTTACTTCTTTCCTACTCTTCTGTTGGGGCAAAGGGCTTGAAAATCCAAGGGTGGAAGGACAGGCATTAGAGGTTCTGGAAATTTCTGTGAGGAGCATGGGCTGGTTATTCTAGCTCTTCTCCCTGTTAATGTGACACTGTTTCTAGAGGCTAAACTGGAAGTTGGTGACTGCAGATGTTACAGGTCTGTCTGGTCTATCCCAATTCCCAGTGGACTTTCTGCAGTCCTTTGGCCTTAAAACCAAAGGTCATATCTAAACAGAGATCTCAAGGGTATATTGTGCCTGGTGAAACTTTCCAAAGGGCTAGAGAAGAAGAGGAATCATTGCTAAAAATAAATGCAAATACTATTAAAAAATATAAGCACAATAGGATATGAACAGTCATCTAGAGAGCAAATGAATTAATTTTTCCCCTTTCTTCATGGCAATAATTCCTGTGTATTGAGGAGGCAGACTCCATACAGACTTGCTTTCAAGTAAAATAAAACAATGAAAGAAATGTAGCATGTTGTGGGTTTTTTGTTTGTTTTGGTGAGGTTGTTTTCCTTTTTTTTTTTTTTCCTGTTCTTTTTTCTCCATGACCCCATTCTGGTGTCGTTCAGCTGTTGGCCAAATACAAGAGCAGGTGTAATCAGTTGGTGAAGGCTTCTCCAACGCCTCAAGCTCTGGATAAGTTCCATACTTTCTATGGGTAAGACCTGACACAAGGTAGGAGGTGGATCAGGTGGGCTGAAAAACTGGAAATTCCTCATGAATGAGACTTGGTTCCTGTAGTTGTTTTTTACAGCAGCCTAACAAATATCAGTCCCACTGAACTTGATTCAGGATTCAGACAGGTAAAAGTAAGGGTTTCTGTACTGTTCTAAGAGGTAAAATTGGACCTTTTGGAAGAATTCCATCTCTGATTCCTACAGTTGATACATTCATGCAG
>NW_020885261.1:0-2244 GCF_003945725.1 Corapipo altera
CCAAAGTGGAGAGAGATGGATTGGATGCATGGACTGTTAGATGGATAAGAAATTGGGTGAACAGTCCCATGCAGAGGTGGTGATCAATGGCTCAGAGTCCTGAGGGCCATCAGTGCCCAGTGGTGTCCCTCAGGGGTCTGGATTGGGCCCAGTATTCTTTAATCTCTTCACTAATGATCCAGAGGAAGGGATGGAGTGTGCCCTCAGCAAATTTGCAGCTGACACCGAGCTGAGGGGTGTGTTTGACACAGCTGATGCCCCCCAGAGGGCCCTGGACAAGCTGGAGAAGTGGGCCCATGGCAATCTGCTGATGGTTTACCAAGAGCCAGTGCAAGAGGCTGGCCGTGGCTCAGGGCAGCCCCTGTATCAGTGCAGGCTGGGGGATGAAGAGGAGCAGAGCAGCCCTGCCGAGAAGCACTTGGGCTGGAGGAGAGGCTGGACATGAGCCGGCGATGTGCGCTCGCAGCCCAGAAAGCCAATTGTGTCCTGGGCTGCGTCCAAGGCAGTGTGGCCAGCGGGTGGAGGGAGGGCATTCTGCCTCTCTGCTCTGCCCTTGGGAGAGCCCAGCTGGAGCACTGCCTCCAACTCTGGGCTCCTCAGCACAGCAAGGATGTGGGGGGAGATGGCAGGCCCATGGAACCCCTGGGCGTCCTGGAAGCGGAAGAGCTGGAGGCACTGAGGGGAGTAAGACCGTTCCCCTGAGAAAGGTGGAGGCAGCTGCCTATTCCCATGGAAGCGGCCCTGAGAGTTGGACAGCACAATGTGGGGGGAAGTCACAGCCCCACAGCTGAAGTCTGAGGACTTTGGAGTATTGTGGAGTGTTGGGCCGTTTTTCATGGGAGCAGTGAAGCCAACCAGATAGTTCCCATGGACACAGCCTTGAGCTGTGTGCAGGTGCACATTCCTTAGTATTTGTGTAGAAAGATGTTTATGTTATGTGTGTGAGAAAGTAGAAGTAGAAAAACCTAATAAAAGGCTGCCTGCTGCTCTGAGCAGGCAGACATCCCTTTGTCTCACCATCCTCGTGTGTGTTGTGTGTCTTCTTCCCCCCTTGGGCCGGGACCCTTCGACAGATACCCAGCGACAGTTGGTGCCCCGGTGGACCAGACGAACAGAGAAAAAAGACTGTCGACTATTGCCTGGGTCATAGGGGTATCACAGCCGGAGGCAGGTGAGCTGCAGGGCGAGGTGCAGCGGGGTCTCGGTGCTCAGGAGCTGTATAGCAGCGGGGTGCACTGCAGGACCCGGGTCCGATTTTCTCTACACCTGCACACGAGTGTTTCTGCCGCACTTGGAAGGCACGAGTTGCCTGGGAGGCCTGGGTGCATTTGGCACTTGTCAGGCGCAGGTGGGCTCCTGAGAATTTTTCTAGGTCACCATGGGGCAGACCATGAGTGCAAACGACAGGCGTGTGTTTATCGCCTGGAAAGCTTCATTATGGCGTTTTGGTGTTAGACCGACGAAGCTAAGTTATGTCGCTTGTTACTTTTGTGTTTTCGGACTGTGAGAAAGGCTGCTTTGCCTGGGAGGACATTAGAGTGCTAAAGAAGAGGGGCCGGGCGGAGCCGAAGGGAGCCAAAGCGGGACCGGAGGTTGCGGAGCGGGGCCGGGGGCAGCCAAGCGGCCCCGCCGAAATGGACGCACTGCTGGAGACTCGGCAGCACTTGTCCAAGATGATCAAGGACAGCTACGGCATGGATGTGCTGCTGATGGCCCGGGAGACGATCTCGTGACCATAGTGGCTGGATTTCATCTTAAGGAGCTTTCTACGTCTCCTCCGGACGGTGCTGTGCCTGTGTACCCGGCCCCGGGTGCCTGCGCAGCCGGGTCTGGTCCGCCCGCTGCGGGTGCCTGCGGGGTGGTGCCGTGTCCGGCTTCGGCGCTGCCGAGTCCATCTGTGCCCGTGCGGGCAGCGGCAGCGGCCCTGGGTGCCAGCAGACTGGTAACAGCTGCGGTTCCAGGCGCCGGCTCTGGCCAGAGCGGCCCGGGACCCTGCTCGGAGCGGTACAACCACACATGCACCGGCGGCGGCCGTTCGGCCGCGGGCCCCGGCGCAGCGGCCCGGGGGGGTCTGTTTTCCCTCGCGCTGCCGGCAGCCGTGGTCCCCAGCGGTGTTACGGAGGGGTAGCGGGCTGGCAGCGGCGGCCGCGGTGTCAGGCGGTGCAGTGGGGGGGCTGTCTGTGTTCTCCCCTGTTCTACAGTTCCCCCCCCCCCCCCCCCCCCCCCCCCCCCCCCCCCCCCCCC
>NW_020885261.1:2344-26178 GCF_003945725.1 Corapipo altera
CCCCCCCCCCCCCCCCGGAACGTGTCCATCTGCAGCCGTTCCTTCCCTCCTATGGTTCTTTCTCAGCAGACCATGTAGATAACTTGCGACATAAGGAGAGCAAAGGCAATTTGACTTTTCTTTCTGATTTTTTCTCCGAATGAACTCTATTCCCCCTCCTCCCCCTCCCTCCCTGCCTCTACCCCGTCCTCCCCCTCCCTCCCTCTCCCTCTCCCCCGTCCTCCGACAAATGGTAGTGAAAGCTCCCTTAACGAAGCAACACTTGCTTCCAGGGGGGCTGAGTGCTCAAGAGAAACAGGAGACGCAGGGGGGGCAGCGGGCGGGAAGAGGTGAAGAAGGGAGGACAAAATGCAGCAGTGGTTCTGTTGTCGTTATGACAAATAGAGTGTCCTTTCTCTATGAAAAAGGTTGAAAATTTTCAAGGTAATATTCTGTCCATTCCCGTCGTCTTTGTCTTTTGCATGGAGAGTTGTACAAGATTTACAAGTTAATCTTAGCAAATATGCCATAAATGCCCTTTAAGTTGTGAGACTGATGAGAACTACACAGCCAATAACAACTTATGATGTGTGTGTGAATGATGAATGACTGAGGTGGCCACCTGAATGCATGAGTGGAAAAAGATTGTGTGAAAGAGAGAAGCTACATGAATGTGTAACTGTGTAAACTTACAAATACTTTCTGCCAGGGATGTGTAACATGATTCTGTTGAACCATAGTGACTCCTTATTCTGAATGGTATATGAATTCTTCAAATTCCCACCATAAGTAATTCCACTCTTATGAAAACTGGTAAGGTTTTAGGTATTTCAAGACTAACCCTGTCTGGCTAGGCATATGATCTGGACTGAAGTTAAATAAGAGGTTCTTACACAAATTTGGTGTTCTATTTCAGCCTTGTTTCAAAGGTTTATAGTGGTTAAATCTCAGGTGGAGACTTTCCCCTGGTCCTGTTCTTTTTTCATGTGTCATGCTGCCCATGGGCTGTAGCTGTGTGGGCTGTGCAGGAGGCAGAGTCGTTTGAACTTTTCGGTGTTTTCCAGGGTTTAAATCAAGAGTTGTCCATGTTGCTGCCCTGCTTGATCAGCCTGTTGCGGGGGGACCCTGCAGACTGTCAGGGCCGTCCTGCATCCTTTCTCAGAAGCATCAACAGCGTTACAGATAGTGTGTCTCCAGGCCTCCTGACTGGAGACCAGAGTACACCAGTTATGTTGATCCATGTGGCCAGGGCTGCGATGTCGTTTCAGGGAGTCCTTGTGTCTTCTCTTCAGGGCTCCTTTCATGCGGCAGCTGGTGGCAATATTCATTGTGGAACAGCTAGTCCTTCATCCTTGGGATGTGCCCTGCCAGTGGCAGCTGTGTTTTCAGAAAAATGTCCTCAATGCTTGTGACTGCTGCTTGTTCTATACCAGACGTATTGATCACATAATCTGACTGGTGGGTGTTTAGCATTGTACGAAGGCAGCGTGGGTTAAGTGCCTTGTTAATCAACCATTCTAGTAGTACAATTGTGAGATTTTGGGATTTTTTGTTCATGTTGCAGTCATTGATGCTAACTATATGAGGCAGATTTGTGCTATGGTCTCCACACCTTTTCCTCCAGTGACAATTCCTAAAGGGACACGAATAGCTCAGTTTGTATCTTTTCTGAGTTGTGTTCCCCGAGCAGAACCTTGTGAGCATTGGGGTGGAGGATTTGGTTCTACTGATACACCACAAGTCTTTTGGTCAGTGCCAATCTCTGCACAACGTCCACAGCTGACCTGCACTCTCTACAATACTTAAAGCTTGCTGTCAGTTGTCCAAGAGGACGAACTTCTGCATTCGGGACCTGACGTAACTATCATTGCACGGACATCCTGGGCGGCCTCCTGGCCTGTGGTCACACCAGGGGTTTGGGTTGTGAGACTAGGAGGTACTGCTCAGAATTTTCTTTTACAATGTACAGATCCTGTGTGATTTCAGCAGTGGCTCATACCTACGGACCAACTGTTGGCTCTGCAACAGCTTGTTAAAGACCAGCTTGATGTTAATCACATTGAACCATTTCAGAATCCTTTAATCAGCCCTGTCTTTGTGATAAAGAAAAAATCTGTGAAATGAAGACTGTTGTATGATCTCAGACGGGTGGTGGGGTCATGGTTACCATGTCAGCATTGGTTTATTGACCCCTTCTATGCTTCCTGCTGAATAACCCATTGTTATTATTAATTTGACAGGTTGTTTTTTCACAATCCAGTTAGACCCCAGTTATAGAGAAGAAAAAAATCACATTTTCAGTTCCATCTATTAATTGTGTGGAACCTTACAGGTGTTATACATAGAAAACCCTCTCCCAAGAAATGAAAATATTCCTATTATTTGTCAGTGTTTTATGATTCCAACATTATCTCCTGTGATTTTCTGGCTGTCTTTTGTTGTCATTATATAGGTAATATTTTTGCTGGCTGTGGCCACTGAGGATCAGTTGGGTGTGTTGGAAGCTGAAACCAGAATGAGTCTACAATCCTTTGGCCCAGTAGTTGCTCCTGAGAAGGTGCAGCAAGAGGAACCCTGGAAGTATTTAGGGTTCAAAATTACACGGAAAGCAGTTATTCCTCAGCCAGTACAATTGGATATTGATGTCAAATCTCTTACTGATGTACAAAAGCTATTAGAGTCTTTCAATTGGATCAGGTCCTATTTGTAAATGGCAAACACCCAGCTGGCACCTCTATTTGACCTACTCAAACATTCTGACAATTCTCAGGAACCAAGGGAACTGACTAAAAGAGCAGTTCAAACTATCCAGGGAGTAGAGCAGGCTTTACATTCTAAATTTTTTTGTGAATTGATCATTGTTAAATTGTCTAATTTTTTATTTTTGCAGATCACAGTGTTCCTTTTGGGGCATTGGTACAGTGGTTTGACCATTGGTCTGATCTACTGCACATCATAGAGTGGCTATTTTTTGCCTTATCGGGCTCAAAAACTGCTCCTGGATTGTTTGAGCTCATAGCTCAAATCATCATTGAGGTTAGAAAAAGGTGTGTAGAGTGTTCTGGCAGAAATCCAGCATGCATTGTTGTACCTGTATAATCTTGCCACTTTGAGTGGTGCCTTGAAAACAAATGTGAATTGCAAGCTGCTTTAGCTGGGTTCCACAGCCAAATTTCTTATCATTTATCTTCACATTCCCTTCTTAAGATTGTTTTTAGGGAAAGTCCAATTGGACAAAAACACTACGCAGCGCAGAGCCCGTTGATGGCCTTACAGTCTTTGCAGACAGCTCGAGGAAGACAAGTGAAGCTGCGGTAGCGTGGAAAGCAGAATGTGGATGACAACATCAAATTGTTCATCAAGAGGGTTCTCCTCAAATTATGGGATGTCGAGCTGTAACTCTTGCTTTTCAGTTGTTTCCTATTCGGTCTTTAAATGTTATCACTGATTCTGCATATGTTGTTAATTTATTACAGCAACTCTATCAGGCGGTGTTGCGTTGTCCATCTCCAGGTCTTATTTTTCAAGTTTTGTTCGAGCTCTAGAGAACTCTTTTGCAGAGGCCTGTTCCTTATTTTGTGCTACATGTTTGTAGTCATACCTCTTTCCGAGGTTTCTTCACAGAGGGTCATGCCCGGGCAGATGCTTTTGTTTTTGCTGTCACTTTGAGACTTGTTCCTAACATTCACCAGCAAGCTGTCTTGTCTCATTAGTCTTTTTATTATCACGGTGCAGAAGCTTTCAGATGTTGATTTGGCTTGACTCATTCTATTGCTCGCTTAATTGTTACCTCCTGTCCAGACTGTCATGATGCCTATACTCTTGTCCAGAATGTCGTAATGCCTGTACTCCTGTATATTTTGGTACTAATCCTCGAGGCCTTAGGGCCTTACAGATCTGGCAATCAGATGACACTCATGTCAATGTATTTGGTAATTTAAAGCATGTCCATGTGTCCACTGACATGTTTTCCCATGTGGTGGTTGCTAATGCACATACTAGACAAAAAAACCATGACGTCATTAAACACTTCGGTTGTGCTTTTGCTACATCTGGGGCACCTGCTCAAGTGTGGATGAACAATAAGCTGTCTTATGTATGTAAATCTGTCCAAATTTTCTTTGTTTTGTAGAGGGTCACTCATGTTACAGCTATTTCACATTCTGACCATTCTGCACCCCCCCAGCCCTTGGGAGCAGGGCAAGGACCTGCAGGGCCCAGAGCAGGCCCAGGGGGTTGGCAGAGGAATGGGAGGTGACCTGGATCTGCTCAGCTCTGCAGTGACCCCCAGGAGAAGGGCCTGGGCTCTGGGAGGGATGTCCTGTGGCACAGGGGCTCAGGATCCAAGTTCAGAAGGCCAAGTGCACGTGGCAACAGCCAGAGCTGGTGCCGAGAAATCAGGGAGGGTCTAGAAATGCTGCTGGGAGGGGGTGGGAAAGCAGGAGGGGTGTGTGCAGCCTGCAAGGCCAGAGCAGCAGCAGGGCCAGGGCAGGACAGCCTGCAGGAGAGATGACCAACGGCTCTGGCAGGGCTGCAAGGCCCAAAGGCACCCGGGCCTTTGTCCCCTTGCCTCTGGCAGCTGCCTCTGCCACTCAGGCCACCACAAGCAACTTGCCTTGCAGGTTCTGCCCTTGGTTTCTGCTTCGGCCCTCCCCAGGAGCCTGGCAGGGGTTGCCCAGTTTTGGGCCTTTGTTGTTCCTCCCCCTCCCATCCCACTGCCCCCAAACAACCCTGAGCCAGCTGGGAGGGACAGGATCTGCTGGGCCAGGGCCTGGGGCTCAGGCCTTGGCCTTTGTGCTCCACAAAATCAAGGCAGGCTTTGCTCAGCATTGCAGGGGCCTGCCCAGAGCCTTTGTCTGCCTGCACTCCTGGCCTCCAAGGAGCTGCTCCAAGGAGTCCCTGGGGAGGCTTTGTCAGTGCCTGCCCTCAGTGGGGCCCAGCAATGCTTCAAGGCACTTGGAGTTTGGCTTCTGACTTCTTCAGCAGCTTCTTCAGTCTTCTCTCAGCACTTCAGGAGAATGCATGCAGCTCCAAACACATTGTGGGACTCATTAAAACACAGAAAAACAAATTATTTCCCTTCCTTTAATTGTCTTCAAATCTTCAAGATATCAACAACTAATTGGAGTTGTATTGTAGTTTAGCTGAGGAGGAAGATTTTAAAGTGGACATCACAAAAAATATATATTTTTTTATTAAAGGGAATGATTTCCACAAGATTAGAGATTCCCAAGAACAACATTCACCCCACAGTCAATTCACCCCCACACCCAGGCAGAGATGTGTGCACACATCAATAGCTGGGTGTAGAAAGGTGCCTCTCCCAAATTCTCCTGCTTGTCAGGGAAACACTGCCACAAATCCCTTTGTGCTTCCCACCAGACAAGGGTCCCAGCTGGAGGAGTGTTTGTGGAGGGGGATCAGAATTGTCCTGGCCATCAGGGACGGTCTTTGGAGTGTTGCAAACTGGAGGGTTCCCGAGCTGGGAGAGGCTGCCAGAGGTGTCCCACTGAGAGGGAGGTGCTGGGGAGCTGCCAGGGCCTCCCTCAGCCCCACTGGGTGTGGGCTCACAAGGGGACTGGCTTTAGTCATCTGCTGAATTTCCATCCTCATGGCAGAAATGCCTGTAATTTCAAAAATATTTGGGAATTGTATCCAAAAGTGTTCCATTTGGGTTACGATTCAGGTAGGGAATGTTCCAAGGCTTTCATGGGATGACTGATTATCCTGTGTTCCCAAACTGTTCCACTCCGGATTGTTCCCACCTGTATCATCCAGAAGCACATGGTCCAGTCCAGGGACACTTCCCCACAGCCCTGGTCCAGTCCAGGGGCTCTTCATTGCTCAGCTGGTTTGGTCAAGGCTTGTCAGGAGCTCCTGAGATCATCGATCAGGCCTGAGGACAATGGGGGGAGGATGCACCACCACAGGGGCTTCTAAGAAAGATGGGGACAAACTTTGTGTAGGGACATTTCTAAGCACTCTCCAAGATTTTTGCAGATGAAAACATTGTGCTCCTAGTCTGAGATAGTCACAGGGATTCATTTTACCAAGGCCTGGAGTGGCAGAACATGGGGCAATTGATTTAAACTGACCTAGGGGAGCTTTATATTGGATAAAATGAAGAAATATTCACCAGTGGGGCTGGCAAGAACTGCAAGAGGTTCCAAGAGAAGTGGATGTACTCTGAGCCTCATGATGGGCAGCCAGAAAGGGGATTTGGGGACTGGGCAAGACTTGTCCTGGGATGTCTAGGAAGGAACTAAAGCAAGGGTAGGATCCCAGTGGTCACTGGAGGAATAAGCATGAGAAAACAGAGAGCAAAGAGGGTGAAAAAGCTGGTCCTGTTAAACAGGAGGCTGGTCAAGACATGTCCTTGGCTGTGCCCTGCCAGTGATCCCCACAGCCTGTCCCGGTTTCTTACAAACTCCATTGCCAAGAAGTTTCTGTGGGGAGGGACCTCTCTGCTCCTGGCACAGACTGTGGCCCAAGTTCCAACCCCTGCAGCGGGAGCCACAATGAGTCAGGTCTTGTGTTCTTTGGGGGGCCAGACTCTACCCAGACTGGGGGGGGTGTCTGTGTTGGAAGTACAAAAGAGTGAAGGAAATGCAAAGCTAAACACCCAATGGAGCCTGACTTTGTCCCTAAGTGGGGGATGAGAATTGGACACAACATGTGCAGGGACAGAGGGAGGGGTTTGTCCCCTGGCCCTGCCCAGAAGGGACACCTTTCAGGAAGGGTTGTGGCCTTGGCTGTGCTGAGTGTTGACCCGGGCAATGCAGCTTGGGATTGCAGTGGCACTGTCAGGGCTCTGCAGAGCTCCTGGCAGCTCATGCATTTGTCCCCAGCAATGCCAGAGAACTGCAGGGGTTGCAGTCAATCCATTGTGCTCTTTGGGACCCCGACTGGCTCTGCTGAATGGGAGCAGGCCTGGAGTTCCCAGGCTGTTCCTGCATCCAGGGTCGGGCCTGCAGTGATGTTTCTGCAGCATTCAATTGGCGCAGTGGCAGGATGGCCATGGATCCATTCCTGCACAAACACAATGGTTCTGCATCCCAGGCAGGGGTAGAATAGGCCCAAGAATTTTGGAAGGATAAGAGCAGGGAGTTTTGGCACTGTGGAACCCCATGGAACCAAAGGAACCCTGGGACATGGCAGAACCTCATGGAATCAAGGGGACATTGTGACCCTGCAGCACCTCACGGAACCAAAGGGAGTCTGGGACGTGGCAGGGCCTGATGGAAATGAAGGAACCTCCTGGGAACAAAGGGACCCTGGACACTGCCAAAACTCAGGGAGACAAGGGAACCCCAGGGCACTGTGGAATCTCCTGGAATCCAGGGGCCATTGGAATACACTGGGGCCTCCTGGAACCAAAGGGAACATGGGACACTGTGGAACCTCATGGAATCAAAAGGACCCCGGGACTTTGTGGAACATCAGGGAATCAAGGGGCCAGTGGGACATCCCAGAACCTTTTGGAACCAAAGGGAACCAACGGGACTTTGTGGAATCTCATGGAATCAAGGGCCCACTGTGACACTGGGGAAAATGATGGAATCAGTGGGCCATTGTGGGCACTGCAGTGCACTGCAGGGCCTTCTGGAGCCAAAGAACACTGGGAAACAGTGCAGCCTCATGGAATCAAGGAGCCACTGTCCCACTGCAGAGCCTCAAGGAATAAGGGATCCAATCTTTGCCTCAGATTTTGTCAACAAATTAAATTTAAGGAATTACAGAAGTGGGATTGAACCCCTTTTGTCCCACAGGTTTTAATGATTGACCAAATGAGAATACTGATATAAAATGAATCATTTACTCTTACAAAAGATCGGACAAAAATCTTAATCAGAATTATTTACTAGACAGTATAAAGGCTAAAACTACTAGTAGTAGAGTACAAGATAGGATAGTGCCCTATATTGAAGCAATTATTGAAACAATTAAATTAAAGCTAGCCAAAAGAAATAATTATTACGTAGAGATCTGATGGAACTCACCCAGACCAACGGTCCCTGGGAGATTTCTTTTGCTCAGCCTTGAGGAGTGTCCTTGGAGGGCATCCCCAGCCAAGGCAGGAATCTCCACACATCTACCCCAAGAAGGGCTGTGTTAGAAGAACCTGCCTGGATGAAAGGGGACTGGACTTCTCTAGTATAAAGTGACTGACTGCTCCTCACAAATGGACAGGCCAGTTACCAGCTTCTCTGTCCCATCCAACTTCCAAAAGCAGGATGTGTGTTCGCAGTTGGGTGAACCAGGCTGGTTTGAGCATCATCCAACACCAAACCCATTCCCATGGTGGCACCAGTAACTGGCAGATCTCACAGACAGCTTGCAGGAGAGCTGGCACTGTTGGCATTGTCTGATGGGATTTTAGGCCTTATCAGGGTAGGCCCTCCTGCCACCCGGGTCGAGAGGTTGGCTGTGAAAGTCCATCCTGGAGATGCACAGGGAGCCAAGAGTTGGGCTCCTGAGTGACATCCAACACTGGACAGGGGGGTGGGACTGAGCAGATGAGAGTGTCTCAGGCAGAGCTGGACTGGCAACACAAGGGGGAATTATTCCTGGCTCACTGGGCCCAGGACACCTCAGGTCCTCAGGGAAGAGCTGCAACATCCAACTGGGCTTGTGATCCAGGGCTGCATTTAACCATGTACACCAACTGCCAGGTTCTCCAGAACGTGTGCTGCCATCAAACAGGCCAAGAGGGTAAAGCCCCTCTGGGGTAGGGGATGATGGCTGAAATAGAGATGTGGGCAGGCCTGGCAGATTGATCCCAGCACACTCCCCAGACCCACCAAGGCAAGCTCTGTGCTGACAGTGGTGGACACAACCCCTGGATGGCAGGAGACACCCCCTGTGCCTCCCACCACTGCCCAGAGCACCATCCTGGGCCTGGAAAAGCAAGTCCTGTGGAGACACAACCCTCCAGAAACACTGGAATTGGACAGCAGGACTCTTTTCCAAAACAACCTTGTACACACCTGGACCAGAGAACTCGACATGGAGTGGATGGATCATATTCTCTGTCCTGCCCCAGCCTCTGGGAAAGTTGAATGGTACAGTGGACTGTTCAAAACCACATTGACAGCAATGGGCAGTGGGACCTTCAAACCTTGGGATGTGCATTTAGCAAAAGCCACCTACTTAGTTAATCCTGTAAGCTCAAGAGAGAAAACTCCAGGCCAATTCAGTGTCTAAGATCAGCTCAAAAGAGCAGGTCCTTTCATCAGACCCAGGGGAACACACATGACGCGCCCTCCCAGGCAATGGTTCTACAGTTTTATAGGATGGTCCATCCAACGCCAGAACTCTCCAACCCCCGGTTCTGCCCAGTTCTGCCCCCGACATGCCCCTTGGGGAGTTGGGTTTGGGGTCTTTGGGACCCCTTCTTCCTCATCTTTATCTTCTTCACAGTCCGTACAGTCCTTGGAGCACCTCCAAAGTTCTGGGCTTGAAGGTTGCTTTGTCTCTTGTGGGATCTTGTTGTCCAGGTCTAGGGTGTGATGTTGTTCAGTAGAGGTGTTTTTATACAATTCGACCTTGAAAAGAAGTCTAAACATGATAAAGGAATTTAGAAAGTTTGATATAAAATGGAGTAATAGGGTTGGGTCTGTGTAAACTACTATGCTAAAGGGTGACTTATAATACAGCTATGTTAGCATCTACATTTACTACATAACTACTGTTAAAATCTACAAAAAGCTAAAAAAAAAATATCCAGAAAGCTTGAAGGCATCACACAAACCTAATTAGTGAAGTCTACCAGTTGAACTGACCCTGCCCAAAAAGAACCTCTCCGTACCATTGAAGGGGATAAACTCCCTGTGGTCTATATGAGGAATATGTTGGGGAGGACAGTTTGAATGAGTCCTGCCTTAAGCAAAGGCAAAGCCACCCATGGGATTGTTTCTGCTCAAGGACTTGGGTGCCCTTGGTGGATGATGCAGAGGGATGGGGAAACACTCTGTGTCCCTCAAGGGGATTTGATTTTTGGGTCAGAACAGTCTGTGATGTTGAATTGTAGAATATTGTTTGCTGAATGACGCTGTGCCCAGAGGGGCTGGGGCTGTGGTGCCACTGCCCAGAGCAGCCTACCCTGGACAAAGCTGTGGGGCCAGAGCCGCCTGGGCTGTGCTGGGAGAGGCCCTTGGGGATGGAGAGAGCTCAGGGCAGGTGGGAGAGCTTGGAGGGAGCTGGGTTGGGCTGGAAAGGGCCTGGGAGAGAAAGCCATGGATGTGTGTGTGACACTGTGTGACCGTGCAGGGGAGGACTCAGCCCAGGGGGGTTGTGGTGCAGAGTCCGGGTCTGGGGAAGGCATTGAAAACATGCAAGTGCCAGTGAGAGGAGGCTGCTCTGTGCCCTTGGTGGTACGAACAGAGCAGGAAGGTGGCCCAGGACAGTTGTCCCCCCCCAACCTCTCTCCCCAGCCATTGCCAGCACTGGCTGCTCAGCCCAGGCTTAGGGGGGAGTTTTGCTGTGCCCCCCTCCATCCTCCTGCTGGGCTCAGGGCCTGTGCCAGGGCCATGGCCAGCCCTGTCCGGCCTCTCTGCTGGCCCAGAGCCCGGCAGAGCCTGGAGCAGGGCTGTCTGTGAGGCCCCACAGGGGACACGGCCTGTCCAGGAGCTTGGAGAGGGGCTGAACGGGAAGGCCCTGGGTGCCCAAGGCCAAGCTCTGCCCTGGGCATCCCGTCAGAGGGGCCCTTCCCCACCCTGAGTGCTCCTGTGCTGGGCTGGGCCTGCCCAGGGGGCTGTGGGACCAGCTGGGAGGCAGCGGGGCACAAAGGGGCCACGGAGCCGCTGCCAGGGTGGGACAGCAAGGCCAGGGACAGACAAGGGATTGCTGGGCATGGCCTGGGCTGTGCAGGGGGACTGTGGCAAAGCCAAAACTCCCCTGCAGTTGTGTCTGCGGGAAAGTCCAGAGCCCAAAGAGCCTCAAGGGCTGTGTTGGACACCAAGGCTGCAGGAGGGAAATGCAGGGCTGTTGTGCAATGGGGAGGGGGGTTTAACTCCAGCAGACACTGAGGTGGTGCTCAGGGACTCCATGGCTTCTCTGCCTGAGGCTTTCCTGGAAAGGTCTCTCAGGCCTCTGTGCTCAGGGAAAGGCTTCAGGGAGGAGGAGAGCACGTCTGAGCAGGAACCTGCTGAAATCCCTGAGGGACAAATGGCAGTGTGTGCCCCTGCAGGGGACTCAGCCTGGCCATGGCACAGCTGGAGCTGCCTGGCTGGGAGCAGCCCTGTCAGAAGCTGTGGGTGGGCAGGGAGCTGGGCAGGAGGCAGCCGTGTGCCCTGGCAGCAAGGGAGGCCAGGAGCACCCTGGGCTGTGGCACCAGGACATCAAGGACGTGCGTTCTCCAGCTCACTGTGGCTGAGGAAAACTGAGGGAAGAGCTGGGATGGTTATAAATTGTATCGTGTTTAAATTTTGTTTGTGGGCAATGAAGAGAAACTTTGTGTGACTCTAAGTCTCACCAGTTCCAGCCCTCCCAAAGAACCCAAACCTGAGGAGTTGTGGTTCCCACTCCAGTGGCACTTGGAGCTCCCTCCGTACCCAGAGCACAGAGCTCCCTTGTCCCACAGAGTCCTTGGAAATGGAAGGATTAAGGACACAGCACAGGCTGTGGGGAGCAGTTGCAGGGCATGGTCAGGGATTTGGGGTGGTTGTGACCCCAGTGCAGGACCCAGCACTTGGCCCTGTTGAACCTCCTCCAAGTGGCCTGGGCCCATGGATCCAGCCTGTCCAGATCCCTCTGCAGAGCCTTCCTGCCCTCCAGCACATCAACACTCCCCCCCAGCTTGGTGTCCCCTGGGAACTGCCCGAGGCTGCACTCGATGCCCTTGTGCAGATCCTTGAGAAAGAGATTGAAGTGCCCTGAGCCCAGTGCTGAGCCCTGGGAACACCACTGGTTGGAACTCCATTGCCCACCACTCCTTGGGCCTGGCCATCCACACAGAAGTTTCCCCAGTGAACAGGTGTTGCAGAATGTGTTGGATAAAGGTCCTGTAAGACCAGAATATTGGGATGAGTGCAGATTTAGCTCTGCACAGCACAGAAATTCTTTCACTTTCTCCTTTTTCCTCTCTCTGTGGATCAAGGGAACTTGTGACTTCAGTGTGTGACTCACTGTGTGCAAAGGGCAAATATGGACAGAATCCACATGGGCTGGTTGTCCCTGTAGCTCTACATCTCCCCTGGAGGTGGCAGAGCACACAAACTGCCCATCCCTGTGTCCCTTTCTCCACTGGCTGTGCTTTGGTTTGGCCCAGAAACCTGCCGAGGTCCCTTCCAGGATGAGTCCCAGTGCACTGCCCTGCACCGTGGGCCTTCCCTTCCTGATCCAGCATCTGTGGGGCAGCAGAGCTGGGTCAGTGCAGGGACAGGGCTGGCTCTGACAGGGGCCATGAAGCCACTGCCAGGAGGTGACAGCAAGGACAGTTTGCAAAGAACAAATTTAGATACGGTGCCTTTGTTGGAATCAAGGGGATCATTGTGACACCAGAGAAACTCAGGGAATCAATGAGCTGTTGTGACACTTCAGGGTCTCCTGGAAGCAAAGGAACCCTGGGACAGTTTGGAACCTCATGGAGTCAAGGGCCTATTGAGACGCTGTGAATCTCATGGAAGCAGAGGAATTGTGGGAGAGTGTGGAACTTCATGGAATCAAAGGGCCATTGTGACACTGCAGGGCCTCATGGATCTGAAGGTGTTACGACGCACCCCAGGAAAAGAGGGGGGAGGGGGTAACCCAGGTTTTATCAATAATTCCTTTGGGGTGGATTAAAGCGAAACGACACTAAATAATTGGTGTCTGAAAACATATATTGGTAAGATTTATTTTAACAATTCTGCATCAATAGGTATGTTAACATTTTGGGTGCTGTCATAACCTTTCTGGGGAGGAGAGAAATGCATAGGGGAGAGAAAGACAGGGTAAGAGTAAGGGAGAGCAAGAAAAATAGATGAGATAATCACCACCCACTGGATCCAGCGATGTCTTGATCCGCAGGTGGGGGGAAGAGAAGGAAAAGCAAAACCCCACCAAAACTACAAAGTCACCAGTCAAAATCCATATCCTTTGCACCTCCCCCAGGGCGGGGAGTTGTTTTCATAGGTTGGTGTCCCCCTTTTTGGCACGGAGTTCATGTGGTTCTTCCCTCCTTTTTGGGGCTTGACATCTTCTGCACTGGAGGAGGGGGGGGATGGGCCCAGTTGCCCATCAGAAAGTCAAAAGCCTGCAGAAGTCTCTTAGAATGCATAAATCATTAACTGTTTCAGTCTCTGACAGAAGGAAAGCTGGGAGACTGCAGAATCTCCTGGAATCAAGTGGGCAGTGTGACACGGGGGACCTCATGGCAGCAAAGAAACCCTGGGACATTTTGGAACTTCATGGAGTCAATGGGCCATTGGGACACTGGGGAACCTCATGGAATTGTGTGGCCATTATGACATTGCAGGGCCTCCTGGAATAAAATGAAACCTGGGACACACATGGGACCAAGGAGTGCCTGTGCCCCTGCAGGACCTGATGGAACCAAGGGAAGCCTGGGACACTAAGGAGACTCGTGGAACCAAGTGGCCTTTGTGACCCTGCAGAATTGCACGGAATCAACAACCCGTTGTGTCACTGCAGGGTTTCATGGAACCAAAGGAATCTTTGGACACTGTGGAACCTCACAGAAACAAAGGGTCATTGTGCCACTGAAGAACCTCATGGAATCAAGGGGCCATTGTGACACTGCTGGGCCTTGTGGATCCAAAGGAATCTTGGGATGCTGTGGAACCTCCCAGAATCAAGGGGCCATTTTGACACTGTGGAACCTCATGGAATCAACAGTCCATTGTGATTCTGCAGGGCCCAGGGAAGCAAAGGAATCCTGGGACACTGTGGAATCTCACAGAATCAAGGGACCATTGTGACCCTGTAGGGTCTGATGGAGATGAAGAAACCCTGGGAGACTGGAACCTCATGGAATCAAGGGATTGTTGTGACAGTGCAGGTCCTTGTGGAACCAAGGGAAAATGGGGACACTGTGAAAACTCATGGCATCAAGGGACCATCTGGACATGCAGGGCTTCCTAGAACCAAAGGAAGCCTGGGATGTTTGGGATCGTCCTGGAATCGAGGGGCCATCGGGACACTGCGGAAACTCCTGAAAGCAGAGGAACCCTGAGACTGTGCAGAACCTGATGGCAGAAAGGAGCCATTGGGACACTGCAAAACCTCGTGGAATCGAGGGACCACTGCTTCACATCTGGGTCTCATGGAACCAAAGGAAACCTGGGACACTGGGGAAACTCGTGGAACCAGGGAGACCCTGGGACACTGTGGAGCCTCACGGAATCAAGGGGCCATCGGGACACTGCAGGACCTTGTGGGGCCAAAGGGACTCTGGGCTGCTGCAGAACCTCACGGACGTGGGAAACTGCTGTGTGGGGCCCCCACGACGAGTGGCTGAGGCTGCTGCAGGAGAAGGTGAGTGAAGCCAATTTGCAGAAGTGGAACCCGTGGGCAACACCACTGAGCCCCCTTGCCACGGTCAGTTACCATGGCAACCATCATATTTTTCCCATCGTGTGCTGGGTTAAAAGTGAACCGGAGGGAGAAATGAACCCACGCCAGGGATTACAAGTCAGACTTGCTATTTCCTAAGAAGATGACAATAAATGCAATGATACAGAGAAAACTGATTTTAACCCACAAAAATAGCTGTATAAGCCAGCAGCCTGGGACAAGAACAGAACAGTGCTGAGCACCACGTGGCCTCCCAGGGTGCAAAGGAAAAGGAAAGGAAAAGCTGTTGGTGCAGATGATGGTGGCAGTTGTGTTGAGGTAATGATGGCAGTCCTGTGGAGAGTTCCAATCCCAGTCCTGTTGGAGTTCTGGTCCTCCTCTCGATCCCACGAGTGGTAGCAGAAGTCCCCAAAGCCCAAGAGTAAATGTGCTCAGGTTCAGGTGGGGATGTGCAGCACCTCCCCCAGGGCAGGGAGTTTCCCAATGGGCGATTTAACTCTGTGAGTCACGGGGTATTTTTGCAGTGTGTGATGGTCTGGGTGTTGCAGTTGCCTGTTCTGCCAGTCCAAGGCGGCCCATTGGCAGAGATGACCCCTCAGGTTGGGGGTGAAGGTGCTAATGCCTCCCCGGAGGGGAGTTATGACAGCAGAGTCCTGGGTGTGAAGACAAAGGAACACTCCTTGCACAGTTCTTTCCCAGCCAGCTTGTAGGCTGAGGTGTCAGGTGGGCCCTGGGCAGCTGCTGCAAAGGATCCATTCTTAAGAGTCCATCAGAAATGACCCAGAGGGTGTAAAACACACAGTTTTGGTTGCACCCACCCAGTGATAAACTGGTCGTGGCCCCTGCAACTAGGACAGATTACTCGGGTTGGTTACCATGGCAACCATCCTACACTCCCATTGCTATGATCAGTTACCATGGCAACCATCATACATTACCATTGCTACAGTCAGTAACCATGGTAACCATCATACTTCTCACAGCAATGGTCAGTTACCATGGTAACTATCATACATTCCCATTCCTACGGTCAGTTACCATGGCAATCATCAAACATTTCCATTGCTATAGTCAGTTACCATGGCAACCACCATACAGTCGCATTGCTACGGTCTGTTACCACGGCAAACATCATACCTCCCACTTCTATGGTCAGTTACCATGGCAACCATCATAGTTCCCACTGGTATAGTTGGGTACCATGGCAACCATCATAAGTTCCCATTGCTACAGTCGGTTACCATGGCAACCATCACACATTTCCACTACTGCGGTCAGTTACTATGGTAACCATCATACAGCTGCTTTGGAATGCTCAGTTACCATGGCAACAAGGTAGATTCCCGTTGCTACAGTCAGTTACCGTGGTAACCATCAGACATTCTTATTGCAAGGGTGTGTTACCATGGTAACCATCATGCATTCCCATCGCTACGGTCAGTCACCATGGCAACTATCATACATTCTCACTGGTAGAGTTGGTTACCACGGCAACTATCATACTTGCCACTGCTACGGTCAGTTATGATGGCAACTATCATAATTCCCCCGGATGCAGTCAGTTACCAAGGCAACCATTATGCAGAATGTATCATGGCAACCATTTTACATTCTCCTTGCCATGGTCTGTTCCCATGGCAACCATCATACACTCCCACAGCTACAGTCAGTTACTGTGGTAACCAGAATACATTCCCTTTGCTAAAGTCAGTTACCATGGCAACAATCATACATTCCCATTGCCATGGTTAGTTACCATGGCAACGCTCATACATTCTCATTGCCACGGGCAGTTACCATGGCAACCATCATACATTCCATTGCTGACGTCAGTTGCCATGGCAACCATCATACATTCCTTTTTCTACGGTCAGTTACCATGGCAACCATCACACATTTTTATTGCTATGGTTGGTTACCATGGCAGCCATCAGACAGTCTCATTCCCATTGCTACAGCTAGTTGCCATAGCAACCATCATACTTCCCACTTCTACAGTCGGTTACCATGGCAACCATCATAAATTCCAATGCTATAGTCAGTTACCATGGTAACCATCATACAGTTGCATTGCTAAGGTCGGTTTCCATATCAACCAGCATACATTCCCATTTCTACAGTCAGTTACCACGGCAAACAGCATACATTCCTGTTTCTACAGTCAGTTACCATGGCAACCATCATACATTCCCATTGCCCCAACCAGTTACCATGGCAACCATCGTATATTCCCACTGATATGGTAAGTTACCGTGCCAACCATAATACAGTCCCGTTTTTATGGTCAGTTACCATGGCAACCATCACACATTCCCATGGCTACGGTCAGTTACCATGGCAACCATCATACTTCCCACTGGTACAGTTGGTTACCATGGCAATCGCCATACAGTCACATGGCTACCGTCAGATACCATGGCAACCATCAGACATTCCCATTGCTATGGTCAGTTTCCATGGCAACCATCAGACATTCTTATTGCTGTAGTCGGTTACCATGGCAACCATCAGACATTCCCATTGCTATGGTCAGTTACTATGGTAACCTCTTGGCTCCCCTTGGAGAGAAGCAGATGCAGATGAGCCTCCCTCTTGTCCCCCAATGTGGCAACTGTGCTCTAAAGGCCTCTGGCCCAAGGGCTCTCTTGACCAAGACCCTGCACAACCCTCTGGGACTCTTTGCATCCTGTTGTGGGGCCTTTCCACTGAATTACAGGGTTATCAAAGACAACCTGAATGGGCTCTTTGTCTCACTCCACAATGTCACCCAAACCAGTCTCTCCTCTCACCCTCACCCACAAAAGTTCACCCAGTTTCTTCATCCCCCAGAGCAACTGCACAGGTCCAAGAAGCTCCTTCCCGCTGAGGACACCTCTCTCCTGCTCTTTCTCTCCTGTGTCTCCTTGGCCTTCTCTCCCACCCATCACAGCCCTGCAACCTGGGAACTGTCTCAGCAGGCCTGGGCTGTTATTGCCTGCAAGTGGAATGAAGAGAGACTTGGGGCTGCAGCTCCTCCTGCCTGTGCCCCACACAAAGGGCACTGGGGTCTGTCTGGCTGCAGCCCCTCAGCGGGGGCACCAGGGTAAGAACAGACTTACAGTGGGGAAAGTTGCTTCGTGCAGGAGCAGAACAGCCTGCGCAGAGCCCCGAGCGCCCGCCTGAAACGGGAGAGACGTTTGGTGGGGACAGCCAGCTGCCTGCTGAGGGCCTGGGCCTCCAGCTGGGGAGGCGAGGGGCTGGGGGGGCAGCAGGGGCTGCGTGGGGCAGGGACCTGACTGTGTGTCCCTGCCCATGCCACCTGCTGGTCCAAGGCAGGAGAAGCTTCAGTCCCTCCGGGGGACAGGGTTTCCAGCTGGGGAGGTGAGGCGCAGAGCGGCACTTGTGTGCACGGGGCAGGTGCCCGGCGCTCAGCCCATGCCTGGCGAGGGACGGGCACTGGGAGCCCCTCTGCTGCAAGAATTATCAGCCTGTCTTCTGTGCCTTGTCCTTCCTTGGGACAGCTCCAGCATGCTCAATTCTTCCCACTCGTCCTCCTCCGGGAGCAAGGGCTTGACCCCCAAGCTGGGGACGCTCGTGTGTTCCCAGTCCACCAGTGCCAGCTCTCTGTCGCTGTCATCTTCCCATCGGGAGAGCCAGGAGGGTGTGTAGTCTTCCCAGTCGGAAAAGTCCTGGCCCAAGGAGTCTTCAGCACGGCCCAGCTCTTGGGCAATGGAGTCCTCCCAGTCGGACAGGAGTTCTTGGTAGTTTCTGAATTTTCTTTGGGGTTGCCCTTTCATGCTGCATTCTTCCAAGTCGGTCACTTCTGGGGAGCTACTGCCTTTTCCGTGGCATTGCTCTTCCTCACTGGAGTCCTCCCAGTTGGACAGTTCTTTCTACCTCTTGACTTCTTGGGACTGCTCTTCCTCGCTGTATTCTTCCTGGTCGGGCAGTTTTTGGTAGCTACTGCCTTCCCCTTGGGACTACTCTTCCTCACTGTAGTCCTCCCAGTCGGACACTTCTTGGTAGCTCTTCACTCCTCCATGGGACAGCTCTTCCTCGCTGTATTCTTCCCAGTCGGACACTTCTTGGCCTCTACTCTCTTCTCCTTGGGACTGCTCCTGCTCGATGTTTTCTTCCCAGTCGAACACTTCTTGGTAGCTCTTCACTTCTCCTTGGGGCTCCTCTTCCTCGTCGTATTCTTCCCAATGAGACAATTCTTGGTAGCTCTTGACTTCTCCAGGGGACAGTTCCTGCTCAATGCAGTCTTCCCACTGGGACGTTTCTTGGTATTGTTGATGTCTTCTTGGGACAACTCTTGGTCTCCCTCATCTTCCCACTGGGAAATGTCTTGGTCAGCGTAGTATTTCCAGTCTATACCCTCCCCAGGGAAGGGTCCCTTGTCAGTGTCTTGCACTGCCAGGACTGAGTCCCCTCCTGCTCCCTCCTGCTGCTCGCTGAGGGCCTGGGCTTTCACCTGGGAAGGTGAGGGGCTGCTGGGGGAGCAGGGGCTTTGTGGGGCAGGGACTGGGCTCTCTGTCCTTTCTGCTGGAACTGTTGTTACCGTGTCTGTATCCATGGTTTGTTTCAGGTTTCTCTCTTCCTCTGGCTCCTGGCTGGATGCCTGGATCTCAAGCTCAGGTTTGCTCAGGATCTCATGGGTGATGGACTGGTCTGTGTCCAGCAGGGCCTTGCTGCCCTCTTAGGGGCTGTGTGGGGCAGGGACTGGACTCTCTGCCCTTTCTGCTGTAACTAATGGTACCATTTCTGTAGTCGTAGTTTGTTCCAGGTCTCTCTGTTCCTCCGGCTCCTGGCTGGATCCCTGGATCACAAGCTCAGCCTTCTTCATGATCCCACATGTGATGGACTGTTTTGTGTCCAGCAGGGCCTCACTGCCCTCTGAAGGACTGTGTGGGGCAGGGACCGGACTCTGTGTCCCTGCCCATGGCACCTGCTCTCCAAAGGCTGGAGAAGCTTCTGCCTCTTCCTCAACAGAGGCAGAGGTCCCTGGGGGCAGCACCTGCTGGCTCGGTGTTCCTGGTACTCGCCGGGGCAGGAGTTGGACTGGGCAGGTCATGGACTGTCTCTGCTGCCACCTCTGTGCCCACGCTGCTGGCAGAGCTGGGTCCCTCCTGGGGAACAATCTGAGGGTCCCCAGCGTTCACTGGGTGCCAGGGTTTGTCCCAGGTGCTGTAACCGACATCATCTCCCCACTGGGACAGCTTTTTCTCACTCCTGTCTTCCCTTTGGGGCAGCTCTTGGGCACTGTAGTCTTCTTCCTGACATTGCTCCTTGTCTGTCTTGTCTCCCACTTGGGAGAGCTCTGGGTCTCTCTTGTCTTTCCATTGGTACAGTCCATGCCCTTGCACATCTTCTTCCCACTGAGGCAGGTCATGGTATCTCTCACCTTCCCGTTGGGACAGCTCTGGGACTGCCACATCTCCCCATTGGGAAAGTTCTTGGCCTCTCAAATCTCCCCATTGGGACAGCTCTTGATATGTCTCTTCTTCTTCCCTTTGGGACACCTCTTGCACTGTCACATGTTCTTCCCATCGGGTCAGCTCCTGGTATCTCACACCATCTTCTTCCCATTCGTACAGCTCCTGGCATCTCACAGTTTCTTCCCGTTGGTACAGCTCTGGGTGTCTCCCATCCCCCCATTGGGAAAGTTCTCGGACTCTCCCATCTTCTTCAAATTTGTAGAGTTCTTGGTGTCTTCTGGTTCCCCGTTGGGAATGTTGTTGGACTCTCACTTCTTCTTCCCATGGGTAGAGCTCTTGGGTTGTCACGTCTTCTTCCCATGCGGTAACATCTGCGCATTGGGAAAGGTCTGGATGGGTGTCGTATTTCCAGTCATCGTCCATGTGGGCAAAGGCCCCCTCCTCAGTCTGATAGAGAACTTGTGCCTTCTTCAAGCTGATGCCCAACCCAAAAAGCTCAGCAGCGTCAGCACAGCAGGATGTTAAATGCTGCAGAGTTGCCACTGTGTGAACCACGAGGGTTGTGGCGTCAGCCTAAAGCAGCTCCCAGACAAGATGGTTTAAGGTCCTCATGTGGGTCTTCAGTCGACCTAGGTTGAAAAGGCTTCCATGAGTACAATATGGGATGTACATCCCACCTTCTTCATCGAGGTCTGCCGTGGCCCTTTGGAGCATCCTGCTGAAAAAGATTGTGAATAGGGTTGGTGTGAGAACGCTGCCTTGTTTCACACCATTGGATATTAGAAAGGGTTCAGAGAGTGCATTGCCATATCTGACTTGGCCATGCTGATCCTCATGGAGTGAGATGATCATTTTAAGGAACTTGGGGGGACAACCTAAACGTTCCAAAATCTACCACAGACCTTTTCTGCTCACAGGATTGAAAGCCTTGGTGAGATCAACAAGGGTTCCATAGAGACCTTTGTTCTGTTCCCTGCACTTCTCTTGCAGTTGTCTGAGAACAAACCCCATGTCTGTGGTCCCCCTGTTGGCTCTGAAACCACATTGGACAGACCTCTTTGGACACCTGGTCTCAAATTCTACAGCAGGTTTTATGCTATGGATGACAAGCACTGAACTGATATTTGCCGAAAAAGGACTGAATATCTTTCCCAAAGACAGATTCTCTTTTGTCACTGATCTTCTTGCTTATTCCAAGAAAGACTGCACCAGCTAAACTACCAAGACAAGCCATGAATCACAGAATCCTAGCAAAAATCAAGAACTAACAGCAAAGAACACGGATAGTACAGTTTAGTGCTGGATGCCATGGGTGTAAAGGAAGGGGAAGTGATGCTCGAAGCTTCTAAAAATCTGATCTCATGGCTGCTTTGCTGTTTGTGCTTGAGATCAACTCTAGTGAAGGGCAACTTCAGCTTCAACCAAGCATTTCTTTGCTCTTGTTTTTTTTCCAGGCATTGGACGCAACATTTTGGGAAGCAGCAAGTTTTCACATTCCAGTCTCAACTGGAAGGCTGGCAGAAAAACCCCCAAAACCTACTTCTCACGGGAACTTGAAAAAAAATGGCTGGAGAGCTGTCAAGAGTTAGAAATAGTCACCTTTTTGCTTAAAAACCCTCCTAACATAATGACACATTACCTCGTTGAAGGTCTCTAGCCATGTTTGTATCCTGTTCCTGTCGTGCCTAGAATTATACAGAAAATACACAGTTAAGACGTAGTATTGACAGAGTTAAGAGGTAAGATCTCTGTGGATTTAGTCATTGTTTTACTTACACTCCTTCCAGGAAGAAAACTTGATACGGTAGTAGAGTTGAAAGCAAATCCCGAGAAGACAAACTGTGTCTAGTGAGAGTGAACTGTCCTCAGCTCCTCTGTTGACAACAAACTGAATGTCTCCAGAGGTTGCAGTCAAGGTCAGAGAGAACTTCAGGGGACTAAGTCCTACCAACAAGAGTGCAATAGGAAGAAGAAATATTTGCATGGAAGCAAGTCCCCAAACTAAGAAACAAAACCCCTGCAGACATCAGTCATTGAAGAGGGGGTAAATGTCCAATGTAGTTGTGCATCAACTTCCTTGACAGTCCGCTCAAGGTTGTGAGACATGCATGACCTGAAAAGAAACTGGATGGGTGCTGTTGCAGTCAGGATGCTGAGTGAGAACAGAGTCACCATTCTCAGATCTAGTGCATTCTTTTTCTTGCAATCAGCTCAACTGTTTTCCACGAGTAGATCTGGGGAGCAGTTGTTACAAAGTGTTGAAGCAGCCCTGATAGCCATTTGAACTCTACATCTGCATAGATTAGCAACTGGATAAAACAATGAGCCAGGAAATAACCTGTAGAAATATTTAATTTCTGTAACATCCTTCAGGGAAGCCAAGGAAGCAATGAAGGGATCTGTCTTGATCCTGACAAAACTTTGAGATGCCCAGAGTTTTCTTCTGGAAAATCACAATGGAAAGGACAAACTGAAGACTGTTGCTGTAATTCAGTTTTAGGAAGCACTGGGTACTCCCACTGTCCTTCCATTCACTATCTGTTTTCCCTGTTCTTTTTCAGACAAGACACAGCTGCCAACCCTTTTCTTTTCAACTAGGGCAGCTTTTTTCCTCCAACAGGAATGGTTTCCTCCTTTGCATTTTCCTTCTTTTAACAACTTGTTGTCCTTTCTTTCCCTCACTTGTTCCATGCTCCCTGCCCCTCCTGCTCTTCTCCCTTTTTCCCTTTTGTGCTGGGTCCCTGAAGTTTGCTTCCTTTCTAGTGCTTGCCTGCAGAATAGTCCCTGCAGATTGTAGAGCACTAATTACCTCACAAGTTCTTTATGTACTGCCGGTCCACACCTCTGCCCTCAAAGATGTGTTCACAGCGGTACCGAAAAGTTCCTCTCTGGAACTGCTGCTGCTCCACATTCCCTGTGCTACTTGGGCCCTTTTTGTCTTTTTGGTGTTTTGGTCTTCAACCGGGTGCTGTGTGTAGACACCTTGTTCTTTCCAATGGAGGTGAGGGGACCAGTGAACTGAGATGGACTTCAAAGTGAACAAACGCTTCTCGCATTCATCGAACAACTAAACACACTAACTCAACAGAGAAGCTTGACCATGCCTCAATCCCATACTACAAGGCTATCCCACTGATTACAACTATTGGGGTGTGGTTTCCATGTCTCCTGGTATCATGCTCTGGATTCTGGGAGGGATGTGCTATCACACTGACTGCTGATTACAGGGCATTCTTGGACCAGTGGTATTGCAGAGGTTGCAGCATTGCTGCAAAATTAGAAGGCCATGAAAACTTCCCAAGGAGTGGTAGCTCTGCTGTTTCATGGAGGAAGACGTAGCAGGAACTACAGGAGTAAATGCCTCCTATCCATTGTAACATATTAAAGCAAGTTCCAGGGAAGAAACTGCTAGAACGAAGATCAATGATGAAGAAAAAGGTGTCTCAGAGATGTCTGGTGGCATTTGGCATTCCTGGGGACATTAGCCACTTGAAATAGGTCACACATACCGTACGTGTCAATTTAGTGTAGAACTTAGGTGGGAGGTTCCTGCACCTGCACAGTTTCTCTTGTCAAAGAACGGAGTTACACAGCTCATTGCTTCCATTTCCATAGTTTTTAGCCTTTGACCACTCTGGAAAATTCGTACAAACCTGATGACCAGAAGTCTTCAGCTTTACCACAGATGTCTGGGTGCTGTTCTGAGACCCAGGAAAAAGCACTTAAATGCAAAGTCTTTTCCTCTCAGACATGAAGAATTCAAGGACTCTCAGAAATCAGACAGGATCCTGGGCAGTGCTGAGCTGTGGGGTGAAATCACAGCCCCACGAAGCCCCTGAAGCTTGAGGACTTTGAAAGATTACAAAGTGTTAGACCGTTTTCCAGGAGAACAGTAAGGCTAACTAGATAGTTCCCATGGTCACA
>NW_020885262.1:0-26099 GCF_003945725.1 Corapipo altera
CCCATACTGTCCTGGGGTGACACTGGGGGTCCAAGGCCCAAACTGGGAGGTCCCTGACCCAAACTGGGAGGTTCCAGTCCCACAGTATGAGGTCCCAGGCCCATCTTGGGAGGTCCCTGTCCCATTCTGGAAGGTCCCAGCTCCATCCTGGGATGTTCTAAGGTGACAACTGGGGATCCTAGGCCTATACTGGGAGGTTCTGGGGTGACAACTGGGAGTCGCAGGCCCATAATGGGAGGTCCCAGGGTGACATGGGGAGGTTTGAGACTCACACCAGGAGGTCCCAGCTCCATACTGGGGGTCCCAGGCCCATCCTGGGGTGCCCCAGTTCATCCTGGGCAGTGTCAGGCATCCCTGACTGTGGTGTGTCCCCAGGGGGGGTCCTGTACCCCTTTGGGCCGGGCGTGGGGGATGAGCCCACTCCCCATGAGGACGACGGGACGAGCCCCGAGATCTTTCTGTGGGAAAACTTCTCCTTCTTCGGGAGTGGCCACCGCTCTTGCTACGTGGGTCATGTGACTGGAGGGACACAGAGGGGACATGGAGGGTGGCATTGGGGGGGTGACACCAGGAGGGGGGGATGGCAAGTGGGATGGGGGCCACCAGAGTTGTTGGCATCTCCTTTCTTGGCCACATGGGTGAGTGGAGACCCCTGGGGACATGGGGGACACCTGCAGGACCTCCAGGTGGTTTTGGGGTCCCAGGCCCATCCTGGGAGGTTCTGGGGTGACACTGGGGGTCCCAGGTCCATCCTGGGGGGTCCCAGTCCCATACTGGAAGATCCTAGCTCCATATGGGGAGGTTCTGGGGTGACACTTGGGGTCCCAGGCCCATTCTGGGATGTTCTGGGGTCACACTCGGTTTGGGGTCACTGTGACTGGCAGTGTCATAACTGGGACCACTGGGGGGTCACTGGTGGGTGCTCCCCAGGTGTCTCACAGGTGCCATTTGCCCCCAGGTGAACAACAATGGGGTGGTGTCGTTCGGGACGAGGGTCCCTGAGTTCACTCCCCAGCCCTTCCCGCTGCCTGGCCACCGCCCCTTCGTGGCCCCGTACTGGGCTGACGTGGACACGCGGCTGGGGGGGGATGTCTGGTACCGCCAGAGCCGTGACCCTGAGCTGCTGGAGCGCCTGGCACAGGACCTGGCACCCACTGTGCCCCCAGGGGATCCCCCACCGCGCCCCACCTGGGCCCTCGTGGCCACCTGGGACCGTGTGGCCTATTTTGGGGCCGCCTCGGACAAGGTGAGACATGGGACAAGGAGGGGAGGGGGCTCAAGTGGCTTGGCCTTCAAGTGAGGTGTCCCCAGCCACAGTGGCACCAACCATAGTGTCCCCAGCCATGGTGTCCCCAACTTTCTGGGGGACACAGGACTGGGGACACAGCTGGGGGTGGCAGTGCCAGTGTGACATGGTGACAATGTCCCCCCCCAGGTGAACACTTTCCAGGCCGTGCTGGCCTCCGATGGTGTCACCTGCTTTGTCCTGCTCAACTATGGGGACTTGCAGTGGACAACAGGCATTGCCAACATGGGGGACCCCCACACTGGACTGGGGGGCATCCCTGCACAGGTGGGGACACGGGGACACCCCCAGGGACCCCCACACTGGGCTAGGGGGGTTCTGGGATGGGGGGGTAAAGAGTTCTGGGGGAGAATTAAGGGGATTTGAGGTGAAATCAGGGATTTTAGGTGGAAGTAGGGTCATTTTAGGTGAAATCGGGGATTTTAGGTGGAATTAAGGGAATTTTGGGTGGAATTAAGGGGATTTGGGGTGAAATTGTGCATTTTAACTGAAATTAGGGGGATTTTAGGTGCAATTAAGGGAATTTTGGGTGGAATGACTGGATTGGGGTGAAATAAATCTCCTTTTGGGTAAAATTGCGGGAACTGGGGCAGAACTGCCCCCCTCACCACCCACCCTGTCCTGTCCTCCCCCCTGTGTGTCCCCCCATATGCCCCCAGGCCGGGTTTAACAGCGGGGACGACGTGCACTACTATAACGTGCCAGGGTCCCGCACGCCCACTGTGCAGACCCTCAGCCACCGCAGCAACCTGGGGGTCCCGGGGCGCTGGGCCTTCCGTGTCGACCACTTTGAGGCCACTGAGGGGCCCCTCGAGATGCCCTCAAGGACCCCCGGGACTCCCTCAGTGCCCCCCCGAGTCCCGCAGGACCACGGCAGAGCGGACGTATAACTGCGGGTTGTGAGCAGGTGACACCCGGGGCTCTGGGGAGGGGGCTGTGCCCGCACACCTGGGGCACCTGAGACCCCTCCCTTCAGCGCCCCCTGGAGGCCACGTGGTGATAGGAACACCAATAAACACCTGTTGAGCAACACCTGTGTGCAGGTGTGTGTGCACACCTGTGGGGACAGAGACACGTGGGACACTTGTGCCTGTCCCCTCCTGGGTCTGTGAAGGGAACAGACCGGGGAGGAGAGGGGGGATGACAACACCTGGGTGGTACACGGGTGTGACAGACACACGCGATCTGAGGGTGGTTTGGGAGGTCCCTGAGGTGGTTTTAGAAGGGGCTGGCAGAGTCCTTTAGGATGGGGAGCTGGTTTTGGGGGGGTTTGAGGGGGGTCTCTGGGCTGGTTTAGGGGGTTTCTGGGGGGGTCCTTGGCAGGGATTCCCTGGGCTGGTTTAGGAGGGCTGGGGCTCCCTGGGATGGGGGGCTAGAGGGGTTCTTGGGCTTGTTTAGGGGGACTGGAGGGGTCCCTGGGCTGCTTCGGGGGGGCTGGAAGGGTCTCTGGTTGGTTCAGGGTGCTTGGGGGGTCCCTGGGCTGGTATTCCTGAAAAACAGGTGGCTTGACCCCCAACCATCCCAGTCACTCCCAGAGCAGCAGGATATGGTGGAGTTTGAGACCCCCCCAACCATTCCCATCACTCCCATGGCAATGGGATATGGTAGAATCAGAGACCCCTGGCACCAGGGGACCCCCCAACATCCCTAAAATTGGAGGGAAGCCCATCCTGGCACTGGGATGGGTGTTTCCATGGCAACTGGGATCCTTTTATTTCCATGAAACTCCCCAAAAAAACCAGAACTCACCATGCTGATTCCTCACTGTGAAGTGCTGGGATTCAGGATACAGGAGAGTGGGATTTAGGGGTGATTTGGCAGGAATTTCATCACCAGCCAAGTGATGCTGATTTATTAATTAGTAATTAATTAATATCCACTGTTAATTAGCAGAGTTCGGGAGGTTTCCAGTGACACCAGGTCTGTCCCAGCTACGGCTGGTGACAAGGTGGTAACAAAAGTTACTGGAAAACACTGGGATGAGGTGGAAAACCATCGGGATGAGGCAAAAAACCACTGGGATAACAGGAAAAATACCAAAATGAGGTCAAAACCTGTGGAGGAACATCAGAGTGAGTGGGAACGATTCCAAGCCTGGAGAGACTTATATGGAGCTTAGAGAAGACGATAAATTACGGACTTCTGTGTTACTTCCCAGTTCGTCCCATGTTTTATGTACCCTTACATATATTCCTCTATATTAATCCCCTTAGATTGTATTGCCCCAAACATGTCTGTAGTTGTCCACAAGTTTTCCCATCAAAAGTTGTTTACCACCTTGTTCTCCCCTGCATTCTCGCTTATCCCCCACTGATTGGCCGACAAGTGCCGCAGTGCGGAGTGAGCTCCCATTGGTCCCCACTGCTTAACTCCTCCTAAGTTCCTCCCACTTTCCCTCATTCTCCAATCCTGCAATACCCTGAGATGTCCATCCCATGCTCTGCCCTGGTTATCAGACCTCCCCTCACTCAAACCCTATATAAGTCCTTGTTCCCCCTCAATAAAGTGGACATTGCACCCTGACCTTCCACCTTGTCAGAACCCTCTGTGCAGTGTCATGTCCCTATTCCTTTCTCCATCGGGCCGTGGCAAAAACCCACTTGGATGAGATGGAAGAACACCAGGATGAGGTGGGAGAAGACCACAACGAGGTGGAAAACCACCAAAATGAGGTGGAGAAGCACCAAGATGAAGTGGAAAAACACTAGGAGAAGGAGAAAGACACTGGGGTAAGGCGGAAAAAACCACTGTGATGGGGGAAAAGCAGCAGGATAAAGCAGAAAACCACCAAAACGAGGTGGAAAAACACTGGGATGAGGCGGAAAGACAATGGGTTTAGAGGAAAAACACCAGGATAAGGCAGAAAACACCAGAATGAGGTAGAGAAACAGTGAGATGAGGCGGTAAACCACCAAAATAGGTTGAAAAACACTGCGATAAGGTGAAAAACACTGAAATGAGGTGGAATACACACAAATTCTTTGAGGAAGGAGGCACTGAGGCCACAGCACTTCTCCAGGCTGAAGGCTCCAAGCTCTTCCCCAGCTACAAGCAGAAGTAATCCAGGGCTTCGTGTCCATAGGGGTTGGAAGTCCAGACAATGTCAGCTCTTCCAAAGCTCTCCAGCATCCGGCCCAGCTCTGCACTCACTGCTCCCAAACATTCCCTGTCCAGCTGCTCCTCCAAAATCCAGCCAGGATCCAGTCCTGACTTGTAGCAATCCACAGGGATAGGATACACGACCAGGCGGAGATCTGGCAGGACCACAGTTTTCCATAATAAATCCTTGAGCCCTGTTGTGGAGAAGGAATTCCCAAAGAGTCCGAGGGAGCGGAGGCAGGAGCAGTGCCGGAGTGACACCAGCAGGGCATCCAGGTGTGAGTCTGTCAGCCGGCATTCCATGAGGTCCAGGTGGAGCAGGGAAGCCGAGGTTTCCTCCAGGAGATGCTGAAGGGGTTGGAGAAGAGTTTGGGAGAAATCATGGCCGCTCAGATCCAGCCTTTTCAGGGCCGGAGCGTGGAAGCTTTGGGAGAGGAAGGCGAAGTCAGCGGGAAGGAGGGAGCAGAAGGCCAGTTCCAAGCTTTCCAATGGAGCCTCGAGTTTGCTGCCAGGATGAAAAAGGAGATGTGACCCTGTGGTGACATCATGGAGCTGGGAGGGATGCGCCAATAGATCAAACCCTCCATGAAACCTTGAAATGTTGGAATGGCTCCCAAATTCCTGGGGGAACTGCAGCAAACAAGACCCATGATTCCCTTCATGATCATGGAATCATGGAATTAGGAAATCACTGAGGTTGGAAAAGACCTCTAAGACTATCAAATCCAACCTTTGAGAATCATGGGATTATGGGATTCCGGAGTCATGAGATCAGGGAGCCTTGGAATTGTGGAATCATAGAGTCATGGGATCATGGAACTACAAGGTCACAGAATCGTGGGGGTCATGGGATCATGGAACTGTGGGAGCCATGAGATCATGGATTCATTGCATCATGGAATCATGGGGTCATAGAATTATCAGATCATGGAGTTATGGAATTACTGGGTTATGGGATTACAGAGTTATGGAATCATGGAATCATGAGGTGATGGGATTATGGAGTCATGGAGCCAGCCAGGAGCACCTGGTGCTGGTGGAGCTCCGGGATGCAGCGCTTGCTGTCCTCTGGAAACTAGGAATCAGGGAATTCTGGGATCATGGAGTCAAGGAGGTATTCAGTTTGGAAAAGGTCTTGAAGATGGTCAAGTTCAACCTTTGAGAATCCTGGAGTCAAGGAATTATGGGATCTTGGTGTCATGAAATCATGGAATTACAGGATAACGGAATCATGGGAGCATGGAGTCACGGAGTATTGGGATAGCAAAATCACAGAATCATGGGGTCACTAAGGTTGGAAAAGATATCTAATACCACCAAGTCTAACCTTTGCAAATCCTCAGTGAGTGCAGGAAGAATGCAGCTGGGAATCTGTTCCAGCAGGAACTTACCAGAGAATGTGCCTCAAATTCCCAGAGAGCCTGGAGGATCCCAGGTTGAGCTCCCTGAGGCTCTGCAGCTTTCCCAGCTCCCTGGCCAGACACTGGATTCCCAGCACCAACTCCGGCGTCGGCCGCCGCACGTCGACATTGCTGTAGGGAAGTCGGAGGCTTCGGAGACCCAGGAATCGGGAGAGATGTGGCAAAACCAAGGAGAGACCCCCCAGTCCAAGGTTGTTGAAGCGAAGGTCCACCCTCCTTACGCCAGAGGGATCCAAGGATTTCAGCAAACTCACAATTCCAGCCAGGCAGAGCTCCTCGGCTTGGAACTCCCGGCACTTGAGGCGCAGTGGGCTGCTGTTCCCGGCCTGGAGTGCATCCCACAGGATCCCATAGGATGTTCCATTGACAAAGAGATCAGCGTGGATGTCAATGAATCGTGGAGCTGCCGTGGTGCCGGAACGGCCCTTGTGGCTCCTGGATCTGCATTTCTGGAGTTCCCGCTGGTGTTTGGAGACCTCCACACAAGCCTTGGCCAGGGCCACGGTGCCAGACCAGACACTCATCCCTTCCGGAGCACGGCCAGCAGCATCATCCCGGAGTCCCGTCACATCCAGCACACGGAGACGGCACCGGCTGGGCCAGGAAATGGGAAAAACAGGAATAAACAAGCAGGGAAAAACCACAGAAGTGGGTTCTGTGTATTCTGGAATTCCCAAGATTCACCTGGAATCATGGCCTGCTTCCTCCAGATCCTGCCGGAGCTGGTCCACCACGGCCAGGATGACAGACTGGATGCAGAGCTTGGAGGGATGATCCCGGAGCAGCTCCCGGCGCCCCACGATCCCCTGGAAGTTGAGGACTGGGAATGGCCACTGGGCCACCAAATCCTGCAGGACTAGGGGTCTCCCATCCAGGAATGCAGCTTGGAAGAGGACGGGATAGAGCTGGGCGGGGACAGTAGGAAGGGGGCGGTGGGCGACGAGCCGGCGGGCGGAGAGGAAGAGCAGGGAATCCATGAATCCAAGGGGGGCTTCAGGATTTGAGGAGGGCACAGATGAGGTTGGGGGACCCCCAGGATGGCCCTGGGGCGAGGAGTGGGTTGGGAGAATCCCAGGGAAGCCCCAAATCCAGGGATATCCCAGCAAAAAGGGAACTTGTGGAGGAGAGGAGGAGGCAAAGGGGATGTTGGGGTGAGACTCCCCAAGGCAGCCCCCCCCCAAAAACAGGCGTCCCAAAGCTGCCAAAAACCCCCAAACCACTCCAAGTAATCCCCCCAGTCCACCCCAACCAGTCCAGGGACTCCTCCTCTCCAGCCCCTCCACCCCAGGGACCCCCCAAACCACGCCAAGGACCCCTCCCTCAGCACCCACATAAAAGCCCTCCCACTCCAGGACCTCACCAAGGGCCCCAAAACCAATCCAGGGATGCCCCCTCAGCCCCCCAAACCAGCTGAGGCACCCCCTCAGCCCCCCTAAATCAACCCAGGGCCCCTCCCAAATCCCCCCACCCCACGGACCCCCCAAACCACACCAGGGACTCCCCAGAGACTCCTCAACATCCCCCAGGCACCCCCCGAGTCTCCCCCAAACACCCGCATGGACCCTCCCATCCCAGGGAGCCCCCAGAGAACCCCCCAACATCCCCAAAGCAGCCCTGAGACGCCTCCCCAGCACCCCCCAGACCCACCCAGTGACTCCCCCAGCACCCCCAAAGAAAGCTCAGGGACTCCCCAGCATCCTAAAACCACCCACTCCAGGGACCCCCAACCACCCCAGAGATTCTTCTAGCCCAACGAAAACAGCCTAGGGACCTTTCCAGCCCCGATACCCCAGGGAAGCCCCAGGGACACACTAAACAAGCCCAGGGAGCCCTCCCAGCCCCTCTGAAGTACTCCAGAGACCCACCCCCCAAGGCAGCCCCTGCTCTTCCCACCCCCCTCCCCAAGGCGCCCCACACACACCGCACGCCCGCGGCCCCGGCAGCTCCAGCCCGTGCGGCGGCCCCACTTCCGGGTCTGCGCGCTGCCACCACCACTCAGAGAGCGAGACCCACCCCGGGGGCGGGTCTTCGCCTTTCAACTGGCTCCTATTGCTGTCCGTCATCGTTCTTCTCACTTCCCATCTGTAGGAGAGCGGTGTGGGCGACCCTTTTGCCATAGACGCCCTTCCATTGGCTTACTTCGCTGTCCATCACCAATCCCTCCCTTCCCATTGGCTGCAGCGCGACGCGATGTTCGCTCTGAGCCAGGACCGGGGTCCTCTCGGAGCCCCCCGAGACCCCCAGGACCTCCCAAACTCCTCCCGGGTCCCTCTGGATCACGAACCCGCTGCCATGGAGCGGCAGCGGGAGGTGAAGGCGCTGCTGCTTTAGGGAGGCTGGGGGTGGGTGTCCCTGGGGTCATTTGAGGGGCCTGGGGCGGACCCTAAAAAACCCACAAAAATGCCCCCCAAATCCCTTCCCTCTACCATTCCACAGAGGCCCCCCAGCGACATAGCCCCAAAAGGGGGGAAAGGGGGGCGGTACCCCCCAGAGTGAGGAAGGGGACTGGGACCCCCGAAATCAAGCGGAGAAGGTGCTGAAGATGGGGGGCGACCATGAGAAAAGAGAAGAAGAGGGGGAGGGAGGGGTAAAAGGGAAGTGGGTCCCCCCAGCTCAGTGCGGGGACGCTGAGGACTGGGGGACAGTGGGTGTATGAGAAATAAAATACGGTGTTATTATAAAACCAAATTATAGGCGCATTGTGAAGTTGTAAGGTATCCAGTTCCAAACTGGAGTAGGTACTAGGTTTTTTTTTTTGCAGACAGGATAAAGGAAATATGAAGTTCCTAAAAATTAAAATCTTTCGGGCCTATGTGGAAAATTTTGTACATGGGTTTCTTTCCTCTCTTTGGGCTAAGAACAAAGGAAGATCCATCATTTTTGACAGAGGATGCCTCGCAGCCAATCAGAAGGAAAGAAAAGTCCCTCTTCGGAGAAAAGAAACCTTTTTAGGCAAAAATGAATATATTAAACTTATCTGAAAAAGGGTGGGATTTTGTGAAACTATAAAATGTATAAAATTTAAAGCCAAGGGGTCTTTTTCTCCCCGGGTGCTCGGCATTAGATGAGACCCAGCACGTGCTGAATAAACCTTTCCTTGCTGTTAAAGTTCCTTTGTTTCACAGTTAATTGAATCTTTCTAAATTAAATAATGAGAAATTTCTCACAGATGCGGGACGGGGAAGAAGGGGGAATTCTGAACTCCCAGACTGAGCGGGAAGGGGCTGAAACCCTGAAACTGAGCAGGGTGGGGGAGGGAGGACACCCCAAAACAAGCTGGGGATTGTGGGGATAATTGGAAAGAGGTGGGAGAGGGAGGAAAAGGAGTGGGACAGCTGACAGGGGCATCCCATGGGGATCCTGTAGTCGGATGCTCTGCCTGGAATGGGGTGAATGAATTCCAACAAGACCCTGTTTGCAAAGCCCCCAGTGGGAAATGAAGAGGGGGGGTTACACTGCTTTTGGGGTTGAACAAAGCTGAAACCAGCCTGACTCATCAATCCCAAAGGGAAACATCCTGAAAGGGAGGGGAAGATGTGGCAGAGCTGGGAAAATCCCTGGAGAAAGGAACAAACGACACCACTGAGAACTTCTCCAAAGCTGCTGAGCTGGCACAGCCTGGACTGACAGCCCAGCACCTTATACTAGGAGCCCCCCCTGCAGTCCCCCTTCCCCCCAGAACCTGGCCATAGCAACCCAATACACCAGGTTAAGTACAGCTGGCCTGTCCACCTTGGTCAAGATGGTCTGTGACATGTCATGTAAAATTCCTTTACTGTCTGTACCTACAATCCATCCCTGATGTCCTGTGGAACTTTATTGGTGACTGAGATGATACAACACCACGTGCTTGAGCAGCAAACATCTGTCAAATGTCTGCAGGAGGAAAGAGTGCCCTGGAAGCAGGGCCCGGGAAGTCTTCTCCTGCCTCGAACTGGAGGCACCCAGGGCCCTCAAAAGCTCAGAATTGCCATAGTACCACTTCCCACGTGCTCCAAGGGGAAAAGCCATAAACACAATGCCTGTGGCATTCGTTAGTTCCTGAATTTGTTCTTGAGGATGTTCATACTTCATCACCTTTTCCGTCGTGGCCTCTTTGAGGATGTTTTGGTGTATTCATGTCTCACAGTGACATCCCCTCCATGGCCAAGGCCGAGCCCATCAGACATGGCACTGACACCTTGGGGATAAGGTACTATTGAAGGTATTGAAGGTCTTTAAGAAGGAAAAAGTTCTTGAGCAGCTGTCCAAAGAAGAGCAGAGGGAGAATATGTGAGGGAAACAGCTCTGCAGACCAGGATTTACATAATTTCTATGGAATTATGAGAGGAATTTTGTACCTTGACAAAGCCACTCTGTGATGTTATCTGAGCAGCAGATTATGGATGTTGTTGGATGCCTCAAATAGCATCCTTCTTTGGCTCAGCTCAAATGGCACAAGCAGTTCCTGACCAAAACAGCCAAGCCTAAGGAGCTTATTCCTGTCAGAGACTCTGAAGTCAGGCAAAAATTCACCAGATGTGCAGGGCACAGTATGTTCAGGCCAACATCCTGCCAAATCCAACTCCCATCTCCAACTGGTCTCAGTCCTGGCAGCAGAGTCCTCCTCTGCCCAGAGCACCCCAGGCTGGTGGCAAATGGAACACCCAGCAGGGCCTGACTGGAATGATTGTGCCCTTGCTTTGCTTCCAGGGCTGACAGATAGGCTGGACACGGAATTGACTCTTCTGTACATACATTTTATATGTTATTGTTTTGTTGTCCTCCTGTTGTAAATATATTTCATACATTATTGTTGTTATATAGGCCCTGATAATGTAAATACATTTTATACACTCTTGTGTATAAAGATTCTTATAACGTAAATACATTCTGTAGTTCATTAGTTTTGCTGCTTTTCTGTAAATAAATAGTCTTTGTTTTTCACACCCCAGCTCTCCTTCCATTTGCTTTGGGCACATGTAGCATTTGCAGAGTTGTGCTTTCTACTTGCTCTGGGTTCCTGGGGCTGGAGGTGTCTGGGGGTGCTGGCACAGCCCCCCAGGGGTGGGGGAGAATCTGTGCACAGAGGGGTCCCACTTGGGAAGGTCCCGGCACTGGGCAATGCTGGTGTCCCTGGGCTGGGGCAGAGCAGTGTCCCCAAGAGCAAAGCTGTCCCCAGCAGACAGGGGAGTCTGACATGAGCAGCCCCTGCAGTGCTGCCCCCAAAGCAGACAGGAAACCTCCTCCTCCCCTTCCTGCTGGAGCCAAAGGGACTCCTGGGATGACAGCTGGGATCAGGCCGCAGATATGCAAAATCCCAATTGATGCCATGGAGGCCATGAGAGCCTTGGGAATTGCTGGAATCAGGATGTGGGGAGAAGGTTTTGGAGCTGGAGGGGCTGATGTTTAAGCCTTTAAAGCTCCAAGCACTCCGGGCTTTGCTTCCTATCCCCATGGCATTACCCTGGGCCGTTGAAGAGCCCTAAGCCAAGTGAATGGTCCTTACCCTGCCTGGATTCCAGCAGCTGGCAGCAGGCACTGGCCCATGTCCTCCACACGTTGAGGGGGCAGCTCAGGCTGCGGTGGGGAGGGCCCAGGGGGCTTTGATGTGAGGGTGCTGGTACCAGGGTGCCAAGGTCCCCATGGGTGCAGGTACCTCGAGGTGAGTGCAGGATGTGGGAGCCGTGGGTGCTGCAGAGAGTCCCGGGGAATGTGATGCTGAGAGGTGCAGGGGTGTGGGATCAACGGCAGATCAATCAACATATTTACTCCCTGTTGGTCCAAAGCCAAGGAATGCAGACAAGGTGCTTCCCTGCACTTTCCCCTGCTCAGGCTCCATAGCCTTTCCCCCATCCCGCTGCCCTGCAGATCTGTTGATGCCACACCCAGGGCCCTGCACCTCCCACTGCTCCAGCACCACAACCCTCTTTCTCTCAGGCCTTCACTCTACCCCCACCTTGTTACTTTACCCAGATCTCCCACAAGGAGTTTGGAGCTTCATTGATAAGTTTTTATGAAATACTCTGTGCCCCACCTCCAGTTAGACACTCATTAATCCCTTTCCTGCTCCTTGGTCCACAGCAAAGCTCCCACTGGTGCAGTTCCAAGGACTGCACAAGGACGAAATCAGCAGGAAGTGAGCCCTGGAGAGCAGAGGCTTTGACACCTGCTGGTATTTCCAGCCAAGAGCTGGTGAGAGGCTTTGGGAGAGTGGGGAGCAGGTGAAGGTGGATGCTGAGTCTGGGCAGGAGGACACTTGAAAGGACCTTGTGAGAGAGCTGTGTAAAAGAGCACAGAGTTGTCTCTGAGCCAAGGGAGAAGCTGCCCTGTTCCACACCAAGACAGGCCCTCTCACAATCCCAGAAAGCACTGAGCGTATTAACTTTATCCTTGAGGAGGTGACAAAGGAAAAAGCAAAGGACTTCTGCACACCTCTATCTTTCCCTGCCCTGCTCCTACACTCCCACCACCATACTATGCCTGCTGGAGAGCCTGGAGATGCCCCATGAGCTGCCTTGAGGGAAACACCAGGATCTGGCAGCAGTTTGTTCTGCTTCCCCTTCCCAAAACTAAACCAGCTCCTTCCTTTCCCATCCCATGAAAAAATCAAGTTTAAAATCTCTGTTGACAGGAGGAAAAGTACCAGCAAAACCTCAGTTCTGGACATGACGAAAGCAGACTTCAGGTTGCTCAGGGAATTAGGAAGGAAAGTCTCCTGGGAAAATGGTTTTGCAGGTGCTGGGGGCCATCAGTGCTGGTCGCTTTTCAAACATTATCTCCTGAAGGCACTGGAGCAGCAATTCCCAAACGTCAGAAGTCAAGCAGGTGAGACAGAAGGCGGCTTGGCTGAGCAGGGATCTTCTCTTGGAGATAAGGCAAAAAAGGAAGGTGTGTGCCCAGTGGAAGCAAAGTCAAGTGACATGGGAAGAAGTCAGAGATGCTGCTTGTCACTGTAGGGAGAAAGTTTGTGTGGCCAAAGCTCAACTGGAGCTGATAGCTGCCAGAAAAGTAGGGGACAATAGAAGAGTTTTTTCAAATACGTTAATGGCAATAGGCAGCATAGAAATATCATCGGCCCATTCCAGGATGGGGATGGTCACCTCCCAAATAGGGACACAGACAAGGGAGATGTGTTTAACACTTTATTTGCCTCTGTCTTCAATAGGGATGATGGACCAAGGAGGTTTCAGTGCCCTGAGCTGCAGGGCCATGATTAGTGAGAATGATCAACTCCCAGTCGACCCTGAACTTGTGCAGGATCTGCTGCTCCAGCTGGATCCCTACAAATCTCTTGGGCCTGATGGGATTCATCTGAGAGTCCTCAAAGAGCTGCTGATGTCATCACAAAACCTCTCTCGATGATTTTTGAGTGGTCTTGGGAATCCAGGGAGGTCCCAGCTGATTGGAAGATGGTGAAAATTGTCCCGATTTTCAAGAAGGGCAAGAAGGAGGACCCTGGAAATTACAACCCTGTCAGTCTCACTTCAGTGCCTTGTAAAGTTATGGAGAAGATTATTCTGGAAGGTGTTGAAAAACACTTGAAAGACAATGCAGTTATTGCTCACAGCCAGCAGGGCTTCAGGAGAGGAAAGTCCTGCTTATCAAACCTGATTTCCTTTTATGACAAGGTGACCCACCTGGCTGATGAACGGAAGCCAGTTGATGTGATCTTTTTGGATTTCAGTAAAGCTTTTGATCCTGTCTCTCCCAGGATCCTTCTGGACAAACTGTTCATCCCACAGCTGGATAAACACATCCTGTGGAGGGTGATCAATTGGCTCACAGGTTGGGCACAGAGGGTGACAGTGACTGGGGTGACATCAGACTGGTGACCTGTCACTAGTGGGGTTCCACAGGGCTCCATCTTGGGGCCTGTGCTCTTCAACATCTTTATCAATGACTTGGACACAGAACTGGAAGTGACACTGAGCACGTTTTCAGGTGACCCAAAACTGAGGGCAGGGAGGCTCTGTAGAGAGATCTCGACAGGTCAGAGTGTTGATAGGAGGTTCAACAAGGGGAAGTGCCAGATTCTGCCCCCAGGATGGGGTAACCCTGGATATACAGATTGGAGAATGAGATGCTGGAAAGCAGCACCAGGAAGGGCCCTGGGGATCCTAGTGTGTGGCCAGTTGGCCCTGAGTCAGCAGTGTCCAGTCAGCCAGGAGGGCCAACCCTGTCCTGGGGGGCATCGGGCCCAGCATCACCGGCCGGGCCAGGGAGGGGATTGTCCTGCTCTGCTCTGCTCTGCCCTGGAGTGGCCTCAGTTTTGAGCACCGGAGTATAAGGAAGATATTGAGCCATTAGAGAGTGTCCAAAGGAGGGCAACGAAGATGGGGAAAGGCCTTGAGGGGAAGCCATGTGAGGACACTGAGGACACTTGGTGTGCTCAGATGGAGGAGACTGAGGGGAGACCTCATTGCAGTGACAACTTCCTTGTGAGGGGCAGAGGAGGGGCAGGCACTGATCTTTTCTCTGCAGAGATCAGTGAAAGGACCTGAGGGAAGGGCCTGAAGTTCTGCTAGGGGAGGTTTAGCCTGTGTATTAGAAAATGGTTCTTCCTCCAGACAGTGGCTGGGCACTGAACAGGCTCCCCAGGGCAGTGGGCACAGCACCAAGGCTGACAGAGCTCAAGGAATTTTTGGATGATATTCTGGGGCACATGGTGTGACTCTTGGGGATGGCCCTGTGCAGGGTTAAGGGTTAGGGTTACCTTGTGGGAGTCTTCCAACTCAGCATATTCTGTGATTTTGTGTTTCCCAACCGTGTGTCAGCACAAATCCAAAACACAGCCCTGTAGCAGCCACTGTGAAGAAAATTACCTGTACCCAGCTGAAACCATCACATCCATTAAGGGCTTTCACAGCCACATTCTACAGTCCATCTGCCACCTGTAACCAGTGACTCTGAGTTCCTGCTTCCTCAACCTCAGGGATGGCCTTGTCTGGTCATTCCCTCCATTCACCGATGGCCTCAGTGAGGTTTGCTGACATCCTCAGGAACTTGGAGGTTTCCTGATAAATTTTACTTCTCCAGCGGCTTGTTCAGAGTTCAGATCTTCAGTTCAGGAATTCAGGGCCAGAGGGCTCATTAACATTCAAAACATTCTAACAAGACAAGCTCCTGGGTATTATTTAGTTCTAAATCTTCAATTCTTTTGTGGTCAATTGGATAGATTTCAGAAGTGTCTTCAAAGTGAGTACATTATATTGTAAAAGCAGTGAAGAAAGATTTTTTGTGCTATTTACTTTTTTCCTCTTTATCTACTGATATCAGCTATGTCCAATTGATATCAATCCTGAGCACCTCCTAATTCAGCCTGAATAGATAAGAAAATGTCTGACAATCAATCATATTTTGTCCCTACCTCTCAACCCAGCATTTCTCTCATCAAACCCCTGGGACTCAAAGCAGCCTTTTGCAAATCTGAGCTTCCCCCACTCAAGGCTGGACCTGCAGGTTTCAGCTCCTTGGCACCAACTCCCACCTGCTTTACTTGGAGAAGGAGCTTCAGGAAACACAGAGGAATGTTAATTTATTGTCAGCAAACAAAACTAAAGGAAGGCAAAGCTCAATAAAAAACAAAAGTCCTTCCTCTGCTGTATATTAAGTCCACATTGCCTCCACTGAAGTCCACTTCACACAGTAGGTAGTTTTAGACCAATGGCAAACACCTTCTTGTGTCAAGCACAGATCCCAAGGTCATCCCAAAACACTCCCGGTCCCTGCTTGTGTCCATTCTCTTTGCACACAGCAAGTCACATGCTGAAGTCACAAGTTCACTTGATCCACAGAGGGAGGAAAGAGAGAAAATGAGTGAAATGCTCTATTTTGCAGCACTAAATCTGCACTAATCCCAATAGTCTGAAGTTACAGGAACTTTGCCAAACATCCACTGCAGCACCTGTTCACTGGGTAAAAATCTGTCTGCATGGCCAGGTTCAAGGAGTGGTGTGGAATGAAGTTATGTCCTTGGTGTTCCCAGGGCTCAGGACTGGGGTCAGCTCAGTTAAATATCTTTCTTAATGATGTGGACAAGGGGATCAAGTGCACCCTCAGTCAGTTTGCAGATGGGACCAGGTTGGGTGGGAGTGTTGATGTGCTGGAGCGAGGCATATTAATATAATACATAAATGAATTACACGGACCCGGCTAGCTTGGTTGGGGGTTCAGCACCAAATCCTTTTTATTCAAATCACAAAACACCTTATACACATGGGTTTAAAGTAACACGTGAATCCCTTGACCAATCACCACGGGGTATCTCACTACCCATGTGTGTGGGAGTACTTCGGAACTACATTTCCCAGGATGCCTCATCCAGCATCCTTCCTGTAACCTGACTCCTACATCGCTCCTCTTCTTTATTATTATGAGAAGCACAGAACATTACATGTAACGGTACATTTTAAACTTTGTAAACCCCCTTTAACAATCACTACTGTGTCACAGTGATTCAGCTCACCACCTACCTTGGTCTTTCAACAAACTTACTTATTTGAACCTTTATCTGTAATCCTTGAAATTTGCTTGACATAAATTTGAACTTTTATTTCCTAAGGGTTTGTGTGTATTTGGGATAAACAACAACTTTATTCACCTGAGGGTTTTTGCATAACCAGGCAGAACATCTATTCCCACTTCCCCAAGGGCCTGCATGTAACTGGTAACCAGGAGAAATTCAACTCCATTTCTAGAAAAGGGCCCTTAGAGAATAAGTGTTGTGATGCAAGTGCAATTTGTTCAAAGCACATGAAGCACGAAGTATCTCTAAGTCTACATACATACATGTTCACACAGCTTCTCTCATTCATACAGAAATGACCACTTCAGTCATTCTCACTTCACACCCAGCAATCCAGGTCCAAAGAGAGACTGAGGGAATCCTCATCTTTTTCATCTCTCCCCTTCCAGACTGAGACAAAACCCGAGCATTGCAGTTGCTCAGAGCATTTCCATGGATTTAACACTGAGGTGTCCTCTCCATGGGGATCCTAGGCAGCACAGAGATACTATGGGAGAGCTGTGCCCTTCTGGAGGACACCCTGCAGCCCTGCAGGACAGCTGCATGTCCTGAAGTTGCCTGGAGGGAATTTGGGCACTTGGCTCCCACAGACACATCCCTACAGCAGCACCCAAAGGGTTTGTGTCTGGACAGGAACCTGCCCCAATCCCCCATACTAACTCAGAAAATCTAAGGGTGAGAACAAGGAGAGCCCAGGCAGCAGGGGATAGCAGTGAAATGCCACAATGCTGCTGCCAAGGGAGGGGGGACACACAGAGACAGATGGAAACCAGGGCCTTGTCCTTCCCTGGCCTCTGGCTGCTGCAGGACAATGCCCACCTGAGCCCCCATGGTCCTGAGGACACAGGCTCTGCTTAGGCTGGAAAGGAGCCCAGGGAGGAGCTGCTCAGGGGAAGGTGTCTGTGCCACAGGGACAGCATGGAGGTACCCACATCCCCTTGCCCAGCATTTCTGGCAGCAGCTTCCTCTCACTTCCTGCCTGTCTCTGGGTGAGGAGCTGTTCCTGCCAGCAGCCCCTCCCTGTGCCCAGCTCAGCTCCTTGCCAGTACTCACAGGGTCATCCCTACCCCACTGCCCAGGGGCAGTTCTGTGTGTCCAGGGGCTGCAGAGCAGATCCCAGACAACCTGATGTGGCTGGGAAGGGGAAGGTGTTCTGAGTGGATGTGCTTCCTGAGAAGAGCCCTTGGGAAATGGCACAAAGTAGAGCTGAAGCCCTGACCCTGCAGCTGAAGGACCCATCCCTGCTCTACCCATCCCTGCCCCGCTCATCCCTGCCCTGCCATGAGGGGTCACTCCTTCCACCCACACCTTCTCCCTGCAAGGCCGTGGGGAGCTCCTTGGCCGGGCTGAGAGCTTAACCTGGCAGGCAGCAGAGTCCCTGCCCCAGCACACAGAGCCCTGGGGGGCAGGACCCTGCTCTGCAGGACAGCCCTGGGCACCCCTGGCCACACCCCCACCTTCCCATCCCACAGCCACCTGTGGGACAGGGGAACCTTCTTGCCCTGTCCCTCTGATGGGGCAGCAGGAAAGTCCTGGTCTGGAGCATGTTCTGCTGCATATCAGGAAATCCAGGAGAGCCATCCTGACAGGTCCTGTCACTGGTGGCATTTGGCAGGTGTAGGAGACACTTCCAGGAACTCACCTGCATTGCTCCGCATCCAGAGACTTACCGTGTGTCCTAGTTAGAACAGCTGGGAGCAGTTCATCACTGTGTAGGTGTAACCCAAAGTGTCTATTCTACACTCTCCATGCCATTTCCCAGAAATTGTTAACAATAGACAATTTGCAGCAGCTGCCCAGAGCACACCTGACCCCTCAGGCTATAAGCTGGGTGTTAAGAGGCCTGTGAGATCGGAGGATGTTCCTATCCTCACACCCATTGTGGAACTCCCAGCCCTGAGGGAGGTACTGGGCATTCTGGCCTGAACCTGAGAGTATATGATCTTGGGGTCTTGGGACTTCTTGGTACCACTTGTGGGATCCAGAGAAGGACCAGAACCTCAACTGGGCTGCGACCACTGCTCTCAACCAGACTGAGACCACCACTCTCAACCGGACTGCGGCCACCACTCTCAACCAGACTGAGACCACCACTCTCGACCAGACTGCGACTGTCACTTGCACCAACAGGTTTTTCTCCTCTCCTTTTACTTTTCAACTCAGGGGAGCACGTGGGGCTCAGCACGGGAGCCAACAAACAACATTCTGAATTCAAAGCACAGCACTGGACCAGCTTCTAGGAAGAAAATTAACACTATCTCAGCCAAGACCAGGACAGTGTCCACCCCTTATTCCATACCATTTACGTCATGCCTGCTCCCACCTTTTCCAATACATTCCATCACCACCTTTTCTGTAATTTGATATAAACTCACAGATCTCATTGTTTAGGGTATGAACTATGTCTATAAAACTCTGTTGAGTTCATTTAGCCCATGACTTTGGGCTCCATCTGACATAATACTCTGTCAGGACTGGAAAAATGGTGTCTAGTGTTGGATTGCTCCATGTTGAAACCAGTTCTTGTTCCATCACCATTCTACTTGTCTGGTCTCATCAAAGTTCATTGTTCATCACTCTCAGTGATTTTTATTGTAATACCCCTGACATGGCAAACAGCCAGCACAGAAGTGAGAATGCATAGTGTTATTAACATTATACAATTTTATGCATTGGCTATTCTCACCCAAAATCAAATCCCCTTGAGGCACACACTGCATTTCCTATCCTTCTGAAATATCCACCAAGTGGACCCGTGTCCTTGAACAACATCAATCCCTTGGGTGGGTTTGCCTTTGCCTGAGGCAGGAATAACCCAGACTATTTTCCCCAAAATGTTTTTAATGTGCACTGCAGGAACTTTATCCCTTTGTACGGCAGAGCCAGCCCAATGGGCAGATCCCCCAGAGTTGAGTGATCAGGTGGCCTTTGCTAAATGTGGATCCCAATGTTTGCAAGTCCCACCACCCACTACTCTCAGTCTCCTCTTTACCAGTCCACTGCATTATTCCATCTTTCCTGAGGCTGGTGCATGACAGGTGTGCTGGTTTTAACACCAGCAGGAAATTAAAATCCAAATAAGTCAATCCCCTTCTCCCACTCCTTTTGGTAAGGGATGGACAAAAAAGGAGAGACTCTGGGTTCAGATAACAATTTACTGAAAGCACACAGCAATGGAATAAGACACGCACAGTAACAACAGCAATATTAAGAGCAAAAGTATACAAAAAGAGAAAGTGTTTCACCCCCAAAAGGTATTCACCACTGGGCACACAAATAAGATGGCAGGTGCTCCTCGTGGGATGTGTCTGCGTAGTGTCCCCAGACAAAGGCAATGTGGTGGGGGAGCTCCTGCATGCTGTGCCAAGTGGTATTTGGGAAATGAAGGCAATGTGCTCGGGGAGCTAACACAGCAATGTGCCAAGGCTAACATTTCCCGTCCCCTCAGCCTGAAAACAATGAAAACAAGGACAAACCAAACCCCAGGAGCTGGGTCGTCCTGATAGTGCCACGCAGCCGCTCCTTGAGGCTCAGTCCTGCGCAGGCCTCCTTTTCTCTCGCTTGAGAAGTTCAGCTTGAGGGGGGAATCACCTTGTCACCACTCTGTCCCTGCTGGCAGCTTCCCCGGAGGAGCTGTTGGTTCAGCACTGTTGTCAATTATGTTTTTCCCCTCTGTCCCTTTCAGCATCAGAGGTCCGTTGTCATGCTCTGGAGAAAATGGGAGGGGGAACCAGTGGGGCAGAGGACAGGAAGCACAGGTCTGATGCTGACAGTCCCTCCACCAGAGAGAGCAAAGCAGGATGGGTCACTTTGTGTCCAGAGCCCTGGCTTTTCCTGCCCAAACCACATTCCCAGCGATGACATGGATGTGGAATAAATACCTGGTCATCCCCACACTGCACTAAACTCCATCCCCTTCTCTGTAAGCAGGACACTGCAGTAACTGACCGTAGCAATGGGAATTTAGGATGGTTGCCATGGTAGCTGATCTTAGCAATGAGAATTTAGGATGGTTGCCATAGTAACTGACCTTAGCAATGAATCTCAGTGGCATTGCCCATGGCAATGGGCTGTAACAAAGGGTTTGATGATGGTTGCCATGGCAACCAACCATAGCAACACATAGAAGAGGAAGCTGTGATAGCACCAAGATTTTGTAATGGGGCTTTATGACAGTTGCCATGGTAAACAATCTGCATCAAGAAATTCAGTGCAGGTTGCCTCGCCACCCAACACAAGCCCTGGGTCTTTGTGCAGGTTGCCACAGCAACCACCCCTGGTAACTGGACCCAGTGGAAATCTCCGTAACAAAAGTCCTCAACAACTAGCATTGGAGGAAGTTACCATGGCAAACCACCATCGTGACAGGTCATTTGCTGGTTGCCATGGAGACCACTGCCATAGCAATGGGTCTCTGTTTAGTTTTTCATGGAACCAGTTTCCAGTAACAAGTCTTCTAATGGTTGCCATGCCAACTGATCATATCAAAGGGTTTCAGCTCACATCTCCATGGAAGCAATTCCCAGTAATGGGTTTTAACTATGCCATGGCATAGTTGCCACGTTTAACTATGCCATGGCAATCAGCTATAGCCACCAATCTCAGTGAATGTTCCCACGGTAACCCAACTCCAGTAACTGGACTGTGATTGTTTCTGACCTCAGCAACCAGCTCGTGGGAATGTTGCCATAGCAACTGCCATAGCTATGGGTTATCAGATGGTTTCCATAGAAACCAACCATAGCAATGGACCTGTATGGTGGTTGTCATGGCAACTGGCCCTGGTCATTGGTCTCAGTGCAGGTGTTCATGGAAACAGTCCCTGGCAATGGACTGAGGGATGGTTGTCATGGCAACAGCCCTAGGTCACGAGAAATGGTTCTGGTTGCCATGGCAAGAGTCCCTGGCAGTGGACTGATAGTCCAAGTGCTGGTTGCTATGGCAACAGTCCCTATTGATGTCTCTCTGAGTTTGTTTCTCCAGCACTGGCCCTCACACCTGGTTCCATCGCTAATTGTGGCGACGTCTGAGCACCTGCGGGACAGGGTACAACCCAGAGAGCAAAAGAGACCAAACTCCTGGGCTGAGGCGCAGACAGTTCCATGGGAGCAGCAAAAATCAGGAACTCCCTCCCTGCTTCCCACAGGCAGGAGGGTGTTCAGCTTCCCCACGGGAGCAGGGCTCCACCTCAGGGAATGGTGACTTCGGGACACAAACATCATCGCTCCCAGTGTTCCCTCCTTCCCCAGTCTGCCCTCCTTTCCCACACCTCAGAGTGATGCCACATGGTCTGGGACATTGCTGGGGTCAGTTGGGGTCACCTGTCCTGGTTGTGTCCCCTCCCAACTCTTGGTGCACCTCCAGCTCCCTTTGCTGGCAGGACAGGCCTTGGTTCTGGGCGGAAACAAAAACCTCCCAGAATTTTCCCCCCTGTTCCCAGCCCAGTCCCAGAAAAGCCCCCTGGAAGGAAACTTACTCCCTCCAAGCCCAAACCATCTCCCAGTGCCCACTGCCCAGCACCAGGTCCCATAGGGTCAGTGCTGTCCCCCTGCCACAGCAAAAGGGCATTGGGCTTTGGGATGGTTGCCATGACAACCAACCTTAGCAATGGATTCTTATATTGCTTGCCATGGCAACCAACCTTTCAATAAGATTGTGGGATGGTTTCCATGGCAAACAACTCATGGAAGTGCCCACGAGTGAGGTCCCTGGCAATGGATTTATTGATGGTTGCCATGGAAACTGCAGCTACGGTCTCCCTGCAGGTTGTCATAGCAACTGCCATAGCAATGGGTCTTTTTCATGGTTGCCATGGCAACCAGAGCTAGCAACAGGTCTCAGTGCAAGTGTCCATGACAATGGGTTTCTATGATGACTGCCGGGACAGCTGATCCAAGCTGCCACGGAAATGTCACAGACCCAGAATTCCATGGCACAAGCCCATAGCAATGTGCCCTAATGCAGGTTTCCACGGCAACCAACTATCACAACTGGTCCAAATCTTGGTTGCCATGGCACCACACTTAGGAAGGGGTCCACTGATGGGTGCTGTGGTAACTGACAAGCGGTATAGGATCGTAAATCGCTGCCATAGCAACGGACCCTGGCTACAGGACTCAGCTTGTTCCCATGGCAACCACCCCAGGGTGGTTGCATCTCCATGGAGCTGCCACGGGCCATGCATGAGCAACATGTCCTGGTGATAGTTGTCATGGAAACTGACCACAGCAACAGGAAATTGTGATGGTTGCTAAGGAGCCAATTTGCCACAGCACTCACAGAGGCTTCATGGTGACAACAGAGGTGTCTATGCTGCTAAAGAGTTGTGATGTCCCATGCAGTGACAGGGTTTCCATGGTGATATCCCAGGCGTCTGGACTACAAACAAAATATATTTATATAAATATATACAGGATTTATTATGATAATGATTAAGTAAAAATATCTTAATCAGAATTATTTACTACTCAGTATAGGAGCTATAACAACTGTTGTAATATAGTGCACTAGGAAGCAATATTGAAGCAACTGTATTAAGCAATTGCATTTAACCAAAACCAATTATTAAGTAGAGATTGATGTCACTCACCTAGACCAAAGACCTTAGGCAAATCTCTTTGGCTTAGCCTTGAGGAGTGACTTTGAGGGGTGTCCCCACTCCAGGCAGGAATCTCCACACACAATCCCAAGAAGGGACATGTCAGAAGACCCTGCCTTTAAAATTTGGGACTAGGCTTTTCTAGTATAAAGTGCTGGACTGTCAGTCAGGTGTGTCCAGGCTATGCCAGTTCAGCAGCTTTGGAGAAGTTCTCAGTGGTGTCACTTGTTTGTTCCTTTATATCCAGATATTTTACAAGGTCTGCCAAATATTCTCTCACTCTCAGGATGTTTAACTTAGGGATTGATGAGTCAGGTTGGTTTCAGCTTTGTTCAGTCCCCAAAACAGCATGACAACCTCCTCCCCACCCTTCTTAATTTCCCACTGAGGGCTTTTCAAACAGGGCCTTGCTGGTGTTGTTTTACCCCATTCCAGGCAGAGCATCCTGCTACAGGACCCCCATGGGATACCTGTGCCCGCTCTTCCAACTCTTTTCCTCACTGTCTCACCCCTTCCTCATCATCCTCACAATCCCCAGCTCCCCCGACAGCTTGGTATCCCCCCTCACCTTGCTTGGATTTGGTGACCTAGCCCCTCTCAGCTCATTTTGATGGTCCAAAGCCCCACCTTTTCCTCTCTCTCCTCCCCCTTTCCAATTGTCCACAAGCCCCAGCCACCACTGATCTTGGTTTGGGTTGTCGCCCCCCTGTCCCGCTTGGTTTGGGTGTCCCACTCCCTCTTTCCTCCTGCTTTCCCACTGTCTCTCCCCTTCCCGCTCCTCCGAGTTCCCCTCACCCGCAGCCGGGGGAGTTCCCAGCACCACCAGTCCAGCCCCAACTCCTCCCACACAGCCCATCCCCAGTGCTGGGCAGGTGCTGACACCCCAAAACCAGCCAGACAGTGCCAGGGGGGTCCCCAAAAGCGGCCCTGGCTCACAAAGCACTGGGAGCACCAGTCCGGCCCAGTTTGGAGCAGGCAGGTGGCATCAGCCGTCCTGGGCAGGGTCAGGCCCCTGCTGCAGCTGCCACCATGCTAAACTGACCCTGAACTTGATAAACAGTTTATGCCTAGAGGCCCAACAGCACTTAACTGATAACTGAAGTCAAACAATTTAGCAAAGCATTCATATAGAATTTATGACACCATAAGAGTAACTCACAGGTCTGACTGACTTACAAATCCAAAGTGCTGAAGAATCCAGGAGAGCAGCGTTCCTGGGACATTTGTTATGGCAGATTCACACTCACACAGACAGAAAGAGTCTGGACAAGGTACCTGGGAACAATTCCCTTGGGATTCAGGAAAATACTCCCTTGGGATGCCACTGCACATTCTCAGAAGAACGGTTGAGCCTCAAGGAGTGAGAGGGATCAGCCCCAGATCTGCTGTTGGTCAGGATCCTCCGAGTGCAGCAAATGGGAGAGTTGGGGGCTCTGAGAGGCCCAAACAAAGGGAGGTTGCTGTCGCAGCTGCTGCGGCCTCAGAGAGCTCAAAGGGTCTCAATCAGCACCGTTGGTTATGGGGCCCACACAGAGGGGGTTTTAAGGCACAGGAATTGTCCATCCTGGCCCCAGTTCAGGTTAGGGACTTTCTCTGAAAGCTGGAGAACAAAAATACGATTCCACTTGGGTTGTTCTTTGGGCAAGAAAAACAAGTTTTCAAGGCCATTGGTTAAGAAAAGCAGGAGTTCATTAGACAGCACCAGTTCCTATGAGCAGACAGTGTTTCTGAGCAGCTCAAGAGCAGCTCAGCTCAAGGGCTGTTCATCAAGGCTGAGGCCTAACAAGCATTTCTCAGATCACAGCGAGGCCTGGGGGGGGGGTAAAGCACTACCACAGTGGGTTACAAGGAACATGGGTCACCAGAAACGTTGGTCAACAGGCCTTTACCCACCAGGTCTCTGCCCAATGTGAGTCACTGCAGATCATCCAACATGGGTCCTCTGGCGGGTGATGGAGTTGAAGCAGCGGACGAAGCTCTTCCTGCAGTTGGGGCACTCGGATGGTTTCCCTTACCGGTGAGTCCTTTGGTGTGAGGTCAAGGCAGAGCTCTGGTTGAAGCTCTTCCCACACTTCAAGCACCTGTAGGGCCTCTCTCCGGTGTGGATGTGCCAGTGCTTAATGAGGTCAGAGCTGCGGACAAAGCCCTTCCCACAGTCGGTGCAGCAGAAGGGCCTCTCCTCTGTGTGCATTCGTTGATGCAGAAGGAGATCAGAGCTGGTCCGGAACCTCTTCTCGCACTCAGGACATTTGTAGGGCCGTTCCCCGGTGTGGACACGCCGGTGGATGACAAGGCTGAAGCTGCGGTTGAAGCTCTTCCCACATTCCAGGCACTTGTAGGGCCGTTCCCCTGTGTGCAGCCGGCGGTGGGTGAGGAGGTGGGAGCTCTGGCTGAAGCTCTTCCCACATTCCAAGCACTTGTAGGGCCGTTCCCCACTGTGGAAGCGCTGGTGGTACGTGAGGCTGGAGCTCTTGCTGAAGCTCTTTCCACATTCCAAGCACTTGTAGGGCCGTTCCCCGGTGTGAAGACGCTGGTGGACCACTAGGTCAGAGTTCTGGCTGAAGCTCTTCCCACATTCCCCACATGTGTAGGGCCGTTCCCCCGTGTGGATCTTCTGGTGGCGGATCAGGTGGGACCTCCAGCTGAAGCTCTTCCCACATTCCAAGCACGTGAAGGGCTTCTCTCTGCTGTGAAGCTGCTCGTGGACCACCAGATCAGAGCTCTGGCTGAAGCTCCAGCCACCTTCCCAGCACACGGGGGGTCTTTCCTCCTCGGAGCACCATGGAGTGGGTTTGGAGCCCTTTCCCATGGGGAATGTTTGTGGCTTTTCCTCCCCATTGCCTTCCTGCACAGTGGAGCTGTTCAAAACAGCCTCTTCCATGAGGTTCTGCCAGGGGGATTTGTCCTCCACGGTCTCTGTTCTCGGGTTGTTGTCTGGGGGAGGAAGGACAAGGAGAGGGAGGAATAGAGGAGAGGAAGGAACAAGGAGAAGGAGGAAGGAAAAAAGGGAACAAGAAGAAGGAATGAGGGAGAGGAAGGAACAAGTTGAGGAGGAAGGGAGGAGAGGAAGGAGCAAGGAGAGGAAAAAGGAGAGGAAGAAGGTGAGAAGTCACCAGGCATCTTGTGTCCACAAAAACCTACAAAACACCAAGATTCAGCCCAACAAAT
>NW_020885263.1:0-26092 GCF_003945725.1 Corapipo altera
CCCATACTGTCCTGGGGTGACACTGGGGGTCCAAGGCCCAAACTGGGAGGTCCCTGACCCAAACTGGGAGGTTCCAGTCCCACAGTATGAGGTCCCAGGCCCATCTTGGGAGGTCCCTGTCCCATTCTGGAAGGTCCCAGCTCCATCCTGGGATGTTCTAAGGTGACAACTGGGGATCCTAGGCCTATACTGGGAGGTTCTGGGGTGACAACTGGGAGTCGCAGGCCCATAATGGGAGGTCCCAGGGTGACATGGGGAGGTTTGAGACTCACACCAGGAGGTCCCAGCTCCATACTGGGGGTCCCAGGCCCATCCTGGGGTGCCCCAGTTCATCCTGGGCAGTGTCAGGCATCCCTGACTGTGGTGTGTCCCCAGGGGGGGTCCTGTACCCCTTTGGGCCGGGCGTGGGGGATGAGCCCACTCCCCATGAGGACGACGGGACGAGCCCCGAGATCTTTCTGTGGGAAAACTTCTCCTTCTTCGGGAGTGGCCACCGCTCTTGCTACGTGGGTCATGTGACTGGAGGGACACAGAGGGGACATGGAGGGTGGCATTGGGGGGGTGACACCAGGAGGGGGGGATGGCAAGTGGGATGGGGGCCACCAGAGTTGTTGGCATCTCCTTTCTTGGCCACATGGGTGAGTGGAGACCCCTGGGGACATGGGGGACACCTGCAGGACCTCCAGGTGGTTTTGGGGTCCCAGGCCCATCCTGGGAGGTTCTGGGGTGACACTGGGGGTCCCAGGTCCATCCTGGGGGGTCCCAGTCCCATACTGGAAGATCCTAGCTCCATATGGGGAGGTTCTGGGGTGACACTTGGGGTCCCAGGCCCATTCTGGGATGTTCTGGGGTCACACTCGGTTTGGGGTCACTGTGACTGGCAGTGTCATAACTGGGACCACTGGGGGGTCACTGGTGGGTGCTCCCCAGGTGTCTCACAGGTGCCATTTGCCCCCAGGTGAACAACAATGGGGTGGTGTCGTTCGGGACGAGGGTCCCTGAGTTCACTCCCCAGCCCTTCCCGCTGCCTGGCCACCGCCCCTTCGTGGCCCCGTACTGGGCTGACGTGGACACGCGGCTGGGGGGGGATGTCTGGTACCGCCAGAGCCGTGACCCTGAGCTGCTGGAGCGCCTGGCACAGGACCTGGCACCCACTGTGCCCCCAGGGGATCCCCCACCGCGCCCCACCTGGGCCCTCGTGGCCACCTGGGACCGTGTGGCCTATTTTGGGGCCGCCTCGGACAAGGTGAGACATGGGACAAGGAGGGGAGGGGGCTCAAGTGGCTTGGCCTTCAAGTGAGGTGTCCCCAGCCACAGTGGCACCAACCATAGTGTCCCCAGCCATGGTGTCCCCAACTTTCTGGGGGACACAGGACTGGGGACACAGCTGGGGGTGGCAGTGCCAGTGTGACATGGTGACAATGTCCCCCCCAGGTGAACACTTTCCAGGCCGTGCTGGCCTCCGATGGTGTCACCTGCTTTGTCCTGCTCAACTATGGGGACTTGCAGTGGACAACAGGCATTGCCAACATGGGGGACCCCCACACTGGACTGGGGGGCATCCCTGCACAGGTGGGGACACGGGGACACCCCCAGGGACCCCCACACTGGGCTAGGGGGGTTCTGGGATGGGGGGGTAAAGAGTTCTGGGGGAGAATTAAGGGGATTTGAGGTGAAATCAGGGATTTTAGGTGGAAGTAGGGTCATTTTAGGTGAAATCGGGGATTTTAGGTGGAATTAAGGGAATTTTGGGTGGAATTAAGGGGATTTGGGGTGAAATTGTGCATTTTAACTGAAATTAGGGGGATTTTAGGTGCAATTAAGGGAATTTTGGGTGGAATGACTGGATTGGGGTGAAATAAATCTCCTTTTGGGTAAAATTGCGGGAACTGGGGCAGAACTGCCCCCTCACCACCCACCCTGTCCTGTCCTCCCCCCTGTGTGTCCCCCCATATGCCCCCAGGCCGGGTTTAACAGCGGGGACGACGTGCACTACTATAACGTGCCAGGGTCCCGCACGCCCACTGTGCAGACCCTCAGCCACCGCAGCAACCTGGGGGTCCCGGGGCGCTGGGCCTTCCGTGTCGACCACTTTGAGGCCACTGAGGGGCCCCTCGAGATGCCCTCAAGGACCCCCGGGACTCCCTCAGTGCCCCCCGAGTCCCGCAGGACCACGGCAGAGCGGACGTATAACTGCGGGTTGTGAGCAGGTGACACCCGGGGCTCTGGGGAGGGGGCTGTGCCCGCACACCTGGGGCACCTGAGACCCCTCCCTTCAGCGCCCCCTGGAGGCCACGTGGTGATAGGAACACCAATAAACACCTGTTGAGCAACACCTGTGTGCAGGTGTGTGTGCACACCTGTGGGGACAGAGACACGTGGGACACTTGTGCCTGTCCCCTCCTGGGTCTGTGAAGGGAACAGACCGGGGAGGAGAGGGGGGATGACAACACCTGGGTGGTACACGGGTGTGACAGACACACGCGATCTGAGGGTGGTTTGGGAGGTCCCTGAGGTGGTTTTAGAAGGGGCTGGCAGAGTCCTTTAGGATGGGGAGCTGGTTTTGGGGGGGTTTGAGGGGGGTCTCTGGGCTGGTTTAGGGGGTTTCTGGGGGGGTCCTTGGCAGGGATTCCCTGGGCTGGTTTAGGAGGGCTGGGGCTCCCTGGGATGGGGGGCTAGAGGGGTTCTTGGGCTTGTTTAGGGGGACTGGAGGGGTCCCTGGGCTGCTTCGGGGGGGCTGGAAGGGTCTCTGGTTGGTTCAGGGTGCTTGGGGGGTCCCTGGGCTGGTATTCCTGAAAAACAGGTGGCTTGACCCCCAACCATCCCAGTCACTCCCAGAGCAGCAGGATATGGTGGAGTTTGAGACCCCCCCAACCATTCCCATCACTCCCATGGCAATGGGATATGGTAGAATCAGAGACCCCTGGCACCAGGGGACCCCCCAACATCCCTAAAATTGGAGGGAAGCCCATCCTGGCACTGGGATGGGTGTTTCCATGGCAACTGGGATCCTTTTATTTCCATGAAACTCCCCAAAAAAACCAGAACTCACCATGCTGATTCCTCACTGTGAAGTGCTGGGATTCAGGATACAGGAGAGTGGGATTTAGGGGTGATTTGGCAGGAATTTCATCACCAGCCAAGTGATGCTGATTTATTAATTAGTAATTAATTAATATCCACTGTTAATTAGCAGAGTTCGGGAGGTTTCCAGTGACACCAGGTCTGTCCCAGCTACGGCTGGTGACAAGGTGGTAACAAAAGTTACTGGAAAACACTGGGATGAGGTGGAAAACCATCGGGATGAGGCAAAAAACCACTGGGATAACAGGAAAAATACCAAAATGAGGTCAAAACCTGTGGAGGAACATCAGAGTGAGTGGGAACGATTCCAAGCCTGGAGAGACTTATATGGAGCTTAGAGAAGACGATAAATTACGGACTTCTGTGTTACTTCCCAGTTCGTCCCATGTTTTATGTACCCTTACATATATTCCTCTATATTAATCCCCTTAGATTGTATTGCCCCAAACATGTCTGTAGTTGTCCACAAGTTTTCCCATCAAAAGTTGTTTACCACCTTGTTCTCCCCTGCATTCTCGCTTATCCCCCACTGATTGGCCGACAAGTGCCGCAGTGCGGAGTGAGCTCCCATTGGTCCCCACTGCTTAACTCCTCCTAAGTTCCTCCCACTTTCCCTCATTCTCCAATCCTGCAATACCCTGAGATGTCCATCCCATGCTCTGCCCTGGTTATCAGACCTCCCCTCACTCAAACCCTATATAAGTCCTTGTTCCCCCTCAATAAAGTGGACATTGCACCCTGACCTTCCACCTTGTCAGAACCCTCTGTGCAGTGTCACGTCCCTATTCCTTTCTCCATCGGGCCGTGGCAAAAACCCACTTGGATGAGATGGAAGAACACCAGGATGAGGTGGGAGAAGACCACAACGAGGTGGAAAACCACCAAAATGAGGTGGAGAAGCACCAAGATGAAGTGGAAAAACACTAGGAGAAGGAGAAAGACACTGGGGTAAGGCGGAAAAAACCACTGTGATGGGGGAAAAGCAGCAGGATAAAGCAGAAAACCACCAAAACGAGGTGGAAAAACACTGGGATGAGGCGGAAAGACAATGGGTTTAGAGGAAAAACACCAGGATAAGGCAGAAAACACCAGAATGAGGTAGAGAAACAGTGAGATGAGGCGGTAAACCACCAAAATAGGTTGAAAAACACTGCGATAAGGTGAAAAACACTGAAATGAGGTGGAATACACACAAATTCTTTGAGGAAGGAGGCACTGAGGCCACAGCACTTCTCCAGGCTGAAGGCTCCAAGCTCTTCCCCAGCTACAAGCAGAAGTAATCCAGGGCTTCGTGTCCATAGGGGTTGGAAGTCCAGACGATGTCAGCTCTTCCAAAGCTCTCCAGCATCCGGCCCAGCTCTGCACTCACTGCTCCCAAACATTCCCTGTCCAGCTGCTCCTCCAAAATCCAGCCAGGATCCAGTCCTGACTTGTAGCAATCCACAGGGATAGGATACACGACCAGGCGGAGATCTGGCAGGACCACAGTTTTCCATAATAAATCCTTGAGCCCTGTTGTGGAGAAGGAATTCCCAAAGAGTCCGAGGGAGCGGAGGCAGGAGCAGTGCCGGAGTGACACCAGCAGGGCATCCAGGTGTGAGTCTGTCAGCCGGCATTCCATGAGGTCCAGGTGGAGCAGGGAAGCCGAGGTTTCCTCCAGGAGATGCTGAAGGGGTTGGAGAAGAGTTTGGGAGAAATCATGGCCGCTCAGATCCAGCCTTTTCAGGGCCGGAGCGTGGAAGCTTTGGGAGAGGAAGGCGAAGTCAGCGGGAAGGAGGGAGCAGAAGGCCAGTTCCAAGCTTTCCAATGGAGCCTCGAGTTTGCTGCCAGGATGAAAAAGGAGATGTGACCCTGTGGTGACATCATGGAGCTGGGAGGGATGCGCCAATAGATCAAACCCTCCATGAAACCTTGAAATGTTGGAATGGCTCCCAAATTCCTGGGGGAACTGCAGCAAACAAGACCCATGATTCCCTTCATGATCATGGAATCATGGAATTAGGAAATCACTGAGGTTGGAAAAGACCTCTAAGACTATCAAATCCAACCTTTGAGAATCATGGGATTATGGGATTCCGGAGTCATGAGATCAGGGAGCCTTGGAATTGTGGAATCATAGAGTCATGGGATCATGGAACTACAAGGTCACAGAATCGTGGGGGTCATGGGATCATGGAACTGTGGGAGCCATGAGATCATGGATTCATTGCATCATGGAATCATGGGGTCATAGAATTATCAGATCATGGAGTTATGGAATTACTGGGTTATGGGATTACAGAGTTATGGAATCATGGAATCATGAGGTGATGGGATTATGGAGTCATGGAGCCAGCCAGGAGCACCTGGTGCTGGTGGAGCTCCGGGATGCAGCGCTTGCTGTCCTCTGGAAACTAGGAATCAGGGAATTCTGGGATCATGGAGTCAAGGAGGTATTCAGTTTGGAAAAGGTCTTGAAGATGGTCAAGTTCAACCTTTGAGAATCCTGGAGTCAAGGAATTATGGGATCTTGGTGTCATGAAATCATGGAATTACAGGATAACGGAATCATGGGAGCATGGAGTCACGGAGTATTGGGATAGCAAAATCACAGAATCATGGGGTCACTAAGGTTGGAAAAGATATCTAATACCACCAAGTCTAACCTTTGCAAATCCTCAGTGAGTGCAGGAAGAATGCAGCTGGGAATCTGTTCCAGCAGGAACTTACCAGAGAATGTGCCTCAAATTCCCAGAGAGCCTGGAGGATCCCAGGTTGAGCTCCCTGAGGCTCTGCAGCTTTCCCAGCTCCCTGGCCAGACACTGGATTCCCAGCACCAACTCCGGCGTCGGCCGCCGCACGTCGACATTGCTGTAGGGAAGTCGGAGGCTTCGGAGACCCAGGAATCGGGAGAGATGTGGCAAAACCAAGGAGAGACCCCCCAGTCCAAGGTTGTTGAAGCGAAGGTCCACCCTCCTTACGCCAGAGGGATCCAAGGATTTCAGCAAACTCACAATTCCAGCCAGGCAGAGCTCCTCGGCTTGGAACTCCCGGCACTTGAGGCGCAGTGGGCTGCTGTTCCCGGCCTGGAGTGCATCCCACAGGATCCCATAGGATGTTCCATTGACAAAGAGATCAGCGTGGATGTCAATGAATCGTGGAGCTGCCGTGGTGCCGGAACGGCCCTTGTGGCTCCTGGATCTGCATTTCTGGAGTTCCCGCTGGTGTTTGGAGACCTCCACACAAGCCTTGGCCAGGGCCACGGTGCCAGACCAGACACTCATCCCTTCCGGAGCACGGCCAGCAGCATCATCCCGGAGTCCCGTCACATCCAGCACACGGAGACGGCACCGGCTGGGCCAGGAAATGGGAAAAACAGGAATAAACAAGCAGGGAAAAACCACAGAAGTGGGTTCTGTGTATTCTGGAATTCCCAAGATTCACCTGGAATCATGGCCTGCTTCCTCCAGATCCTGCCGGAGCTGGTCCACCACGGCCAGGATGACAGACTGGATGCAGAGCTTGGAGGGATGATCCCGGAGCAGCTCCCGGCGCCCCACGATCCCCTGGAAGTTGAGGACTGGGAATGGCCACTGGGCCACCAAATCCTGCAGGACTAGGGGTCTCCCATCCAGGAATGCAGCTTGGAAGAGGACGGGATAGAGCTGGGCGGGGACAGTAGGAAGGGGGCGGTGGGCGACGAGCCGGCGGGCGGAGAGGAAGAGCAGGGAATCCATGAATCCAAGGGGGGCTTCAGGATTTGAGGAGGGCACAGATGAGGTTGGGGGACCCCCAGGATGGCCCTGGGGCGAGGAGTGGGTTGGGAGAATCCCAGGGAAGCCCCAAATCCAGGGATATCCCAGCAAAAAGGGAACTTGTGGAGGAGAGGAGGAGGCAAAGGGGATGTTGGGGTGAGACTCCCCAAGGCAGCCCCCCCCCAAAAACAGGCGTCCCAAAGCTGCCAAAAACCCCCAAACCACTCCAAGTAATCCCCCCAGTCCACCCCAACCAGTCCAGGGACTCCTCCTCTCCAGCCCCTCCACCCCAGGGACCCCCCAAACCACGCCAAGGACCCCTCCCTCAGCACCCCCATAAAAGCCCTCCCACTCCAGGACCTCACCAAGGGCCCCAAAACCAATCCAGGGATGCCCCCTCAGCCCCCCAAACCAGCTGAGGCACCCCCTCAGCCCCCCTAAATCAACCCAGGGCCCCTCCCAAATCCCCCCACCCCACGGACCCCCCAAACCACACCAGGGACTCCCCAGAGACTCCTCAACATCCCCCAGGCACCCCCCGAGTCTCCCCCAAACACCCGCATGGACCCTCCCATCCCAGGGAGCCCCCAGAGAACCCCCCAACATCCCCAAAGCAGCCCTGAGACGCCTCCCCAGCACCCCCCAGACCCACCCAGTGACTCCCCCAGCACCCCCAAAGAAAGCTCAGGGACTCCCCAGCATCCTAAAACCACCCACTCCAGGGACCCCCAACCACCCCAGAGATTCTTCTAGCCCAACGAAAACAGCCTAGGGACCTTTCCAGCCCCGATACCCCAGGGAAGCCCCAGGGACACACTAAACAAGCCCAGGGAGCCCTCCCAGCCCCTCTGAAGTACTCCAGAGACCCACCCCCCAAGGCAGCCCCTGCTCTTCCCACCCCCCTCCCCAAGGCGCCCCACACACACCGCACGCCCGCGGCCCCGGCAGCTCCAGCCCGTGCGGCGGCCCCACTTCCGGGTCTGCGCGCTGCCACCACCACTCAGAGAGCGAGACCCACCCCGGGGGCGGGTCTTCGCCTTTCAACTGGCTCCTATTGCTGTCCGTCATCGTTCTTCTCACTTCCCATCTGTAGGAGAGCGGTGTGGGCGACCCTTTTGCCATAGACGCCCTTCCATTGGCTTACTTCGCTGTCCATCACCAATCCCTCCCTTCCCATTGGCTGCAGCGCGACGCGATGTTCGCTCTGAGCCAGGACCGGGGTCCTCTCGGAGCCCCCCGAGACCCCCAGGACCTCCCAAACTCCTCCCGGGTCCCTCTGGATCACGAACCCGCTGCCATGGAGCGGCAGCGGGAGGTGAAGGCGCTGCTGCTTTAGGGAGGCTGGGGGTGGGTGTCCCTGGGGTCATTTGAGGGGCCTGGGGCGGACCCTAAAAAACCCACAAAAATGCCCCCCCAAATCCCTTCCCTCTACCATTCCACAGAGGCCCCCCAGCGACATAGCCCCAAAAGGGGGGAAAGGGGGGCGGTACCCCCCAGAGTGAGGAAGGGGACTGGGACCCCCGAAATCAAGCGGAGAAGGTGCTGAAGATGGGGGGCGACCATGAGAAAAGAGAAGAAGAGGGGGAGGGAGGGGTAAAAGGGAAGTGGGTCCCCCCAGCTCAGTGCGGGGACGCTGAGGACTGGGGGACAGTGGGTGTATGAGAAATAAAATACGGTGTTATTATAAAACCAAATTATAGGCGCATTGTGAAGTTGTAAGGTATCCAGTTCCAAACTGGAGTAGGTACTAGGTTTTTTTTTTTGCAGACAGGATAAAGGAAATATGAAGTTCCTAAAAATTAAAATCTTTCGGGCCTATGTGGAAAATTTTGTACATGGGTTTCTTTCCTCTCTTTGGGCTAAGAACAAAGGAAGATCCATCATTTTTGACAGAGGATGCCTCGCAGCCAATCAGAAGGAAAGAAAAGTCCCTCTTCGGAGAAAAGAAACCTTTTTAGGCAAAAATGAATATATTAAACTTATCTGAAAAAGGGTGGGATTTTGTGAAACTATAAAATGTATAAAATTTAAAGCCAAGGGGTCTTTTTCTCCCCGGGTGCTCGGCATTAGATGAGACCCAGCACGTGCTGAATAAACCTTTCCTTGCTGTTAAAGTTCCTTTGTTTCACAGTTAATTGAATCTTTCTAAATTAAATAATGAGAAATTTCTCACAGATGCGGGACGGGGAAGAAGGGGGAATTCTGAACTCCCAGACTGAGCGGGAAGGGGCTGAAACCCTGAAACTGAGCAGGGTGGGGGAGGGAGGACACCCCAAAACAAGCTGGGGATTGTGGGGATAATTGGAAAGAGGTGGGAGAGGGAGGAAAAGGAGTGGGACAGCTGACAGGGGCATCCCATGGGGATCCTGTAGTCGGATGCTCTGCCTGGAATGGGGTGAATGAATTCCAACAAGACCCTGTTTGCAAAGCCCCCAGTGGGAAATGAAGAGGGGGGGTTACACTGCTTTTGGGGTTGAACAAAGCTGAAACCAGCCTGACTCATCAATCCCAAAGGGAAACATCCTGAAAGGGAGGGGAAGATGTGGCAGAGCTGGGAAAATCCCTGGAGAAAGGAACAAACGACACCACTGAGAACTTCTCCAAAGCTGCTGAGCTGGCACAGCCTGGACTGACAGCCCAGCACCTTATACTAGGAGCCCCCCCTGCAGTCCCCCTTCCCCCCAGAACCTGGCCATAGCAACCCAATACACCAGGTTAAGTACAGCTGGCCTGTCCACCTTGGTCAAGATGGTCTGTGACATGTCATGTAAAATTCCTTTACTGTCTGTACCTACAATCCATCCCTGATGTCCTGTGGAACTTTATTGGTGACTGAGATGATACAACACCACGTGCTTGAGCAGCAAACATCTGTCAAATGTCTGCAGGAGGAAAGAGTGCCCTGGAAGCAGGGCCCGGGAAGTCTTCTCCTGCCTCGAACTGGAGGCACCCAGGGCCCTCAAAAGCTCAGAATTGCCATAGTACCACTTCCCACGTGCTCCAAGGGGAAAAGCCATAAACACAATGCCTGTGGCATTCGTTAGTTCCTGAATTTGTTCTTGAGGATGTTCATACTTCATCACCTTTTCCGTCGTGGCCTCTTTGAGGATGTTTTGGTGTATTCATGTCTCACAGTGACATCCCCTCCATGGCCAAGGCCGAGCCCATCAGACATGGCACTGACACCTTGGGGATAAGGTACTATTGAAGGTATTGAAGGTCTTTAAGAAGGAAAAAGTTCTTGAGCAGCTGTCCAAAGAAGAGCAGAGGGAGAATATGTGAGGGAAACAGCTCTGCAGACCAGGATTTACATAATTTCTATGGAATTATGAGAGGAATTTTGTACCTTGACAAAGCCACTCTGTGATGTTATCTGAGCAGCAGATTATGGATGTTGTTGGATGCCTCAAATAGCATCCTTCTTTGGCTCAGCTCAAATGGCACAAGCAGTTCCTGACCAAAACAGCCAAGCCTAAGGAGCTTATTCCTGTCAGAGACTCTGAAGTCAGGCAAAAATTCACCAGATGTGCAGGGCACAGTATGTTCAGGCCAACATCCTGCCAAATCCAACTCCCATCTCCAACTGGTCTCAGTCCTGGCAGCAGAGTCCTCCTCTGCCCAGAGCACCCCAGGCTGGTGGCAAATGGAACACCCAGCAGGGCCTGACTGGAATGATTGTGCCCTTGCTTTGCTTCCAGGGCTGACAGATAGGCTGGACACGGAATTGACTCTTCTGTACATACATTTTATATGTTATTGTTTTGTTGTCCTCCTGTTGTAAATATATTTCATACATTATTGTTGTTATATAGGCCCTGATAATGTAAATACATTTTATACACTCTTGTGTATAAAGATTCTTATAACGTAAATACATTCTGTAGTTCATTAGTTTTGCTGCTTTTCTGTAAATAAATAGTCTTTGTTTTTCACACCCCAGCTCTCCTTCCATTTGCTTTGGGCACATGTAGCATTTGCAGAGTTGTGCTTTCTACTTGCTCTGGGTTCCTGGGGCTGGAGGTGTCTGGGGGTGCTGGCACAGCCCCCCAGGGGTGGGGGAGAATCTGTGCACAGAGGGGTCCCACTTGGGAAGGTCCCGGCACTGGGCAATGCTGGTGTCCCTGGGCTGGGGCAGAGCAGTGTCCCCAAGAGCAAAGCTGTCCCCAGCAGATAGGGGAGTCTGACATGAGCAGCCCCTGCAGTGCTGCCCCCAAAGCAGACAGGAAACCTCCTCCTCCCCTTCCTGCTGGAGCCAAAGGGACTCCTGGGATGACAGCTGGGATCAGGCCGCAGATATGCAAAATCCCAATTGATGCCATGGAGGCCATGAGAGCCTTGGGAATTGCTGGAATCAGGATGTGGGGAGAAGGTTTTGGAGCTGGAGGGGCTGATGTTTAAGCCTTTAAAGCTCCAAGCACTCCGGGCTTTGCTTCCTATCCCCATGGCATTACCCTGGGCCGTTGAAGAGCCCTAAGCCAAGTGAATGGTCCTTACCCTGCCTGGATTCCAGCAGCTGGCAGCAGGCACTGGCCCATGTCCTCCACACGTTGAGGGGGCAGCTCAGGCTGCGGTGGGGAGGGCCCGGGGGGCTTTGATGTGAGGGTGCTGGTACCAGGGTGCCAAGGTCCCCATGGGTGCAGGTACCTCGAGGTGAGTGCAGGATGTGGGAGCCGTGGGTGCTGCAGAGAGTCCCGGGGAATGTGATGCTGAGAGGTGCAGGGGTGTGGGATCAACGGCAGATCAATCAACATATTTACTCCCTGTTGGTCCAAAGCCAAGGAATGCAGACAAGGTGCTTCCCTGCACTTTCCCCTGCTCAGGCTCCATAGCCTTTCCCCCATCCCGCTGCCCTGCAGATCTGTTGATGCCACACCCAGGGCCCTGCACCTCCCACTGCTCCAGCACCACAACCCTCTTTCTCTCAGGCCTTCACTCTACCCCCACCTTGTTACTTTACCCAGATCTCCCACAAGGAGTTTGGAGCTTCATTGATAAGTTTTTATGAAATACTCTGTGCCCCACCTCCAGTTAGACACTCATTAATCCCTTTCCTGCTCCTTGGTCCACAGCAAAGCTCCCACTGGTGCAGTTCCAAGGACTGCACAAGGACGAAATCAGCAGGAAGTGAGCCCTGGAGAGCAGAGGCTTTGACACCTGCTGGTATTTCCAGCCAAGAGCTGGTGAGAGGCTTTGGGAGAGTGGGGAGCAGGTGAAGGTGGATGCTGAGTCTGGGCAGGAGGACACTTGAAAGGACCTTGTGAGAGAGCTGTGTAAAAGAGCACAGAGTTGTCTCTGAGCCAAGGGAGAAGCTGCCCTGTTCCACACCAAGACAGGCCCTCTCACAATCCCAGAAAGCACTGAGCGTATTAACTTTATCCTTGAGGAGGTGACAAAGGAAAAAGCAAAGGACTTCTGCACACCTCTATCTTTCCCTGCCCTGCTCCTACACTCCCACCACCATACTATGCCTGCTGGAGAGCCTGGAGATGCCCCATGAGCTGCCTTGAGGGAAACACCAGGATCTGGCAGCAGTTTGTTCTGCTTCCCCTTCCCAAAACTAAACCAGCTCCTTCCTTTCCCATCCCATGAAAAAATCAAGTTTAAAATCTCTGTTGACAGGAGGAAAAGTACCAGCAAAACCTCAGTTCTGGACATGACGAAAGCAGACTTCAGGTTGCTCAGGGAATTAGGAAGGAAAGTCTCCTGGGAAAATGGTTTTGCAGGTGCTGGGGGCCATCAGTGCTGGTCGCTTTTCAAACATTATCTCCTGAAGGCACTGGAGCAGCAATTCCCAAACGTCAGAAGTCAAGCAGGTGAGACAGAAGGCGGCTTGGCTGAGCAGGGATCTTCTCTTGGAGATAAGGCAAAAAAGGAAGGTGTGTGCCCAGTGGAAGCAAAGTCAAGTGACATGGGAAGAAGTCAGAGATGCTGCTTGTCACTGTAGGGAGAAAGTTTGTGTGGCCAAAGCTCAACTGGAGCTGATAGCTGCCAGAAAAGTAGGGGACAATAGAAGAGTTTTTTCAAATACGTTAATGGCAATAGGCAGCATAGAAATATCATCGGCCCATTCCAGGATGGGGATGGTCACCTCCCAAATAGGGACACAGACAAGGGAGATGTGTTTAACACTTTATTTGCCTCTGTCTTCAATAGGGATGATGGACCAAGGAGGTTTCAGTGCCCTGAGCTGCAGGGCCATGATTAGTGAGAATGATCAACTCCCAGTCGACCCTGAACTTGTGCAGGATCTGCTGCTCCAGCTGGATCCCTACAAATCTCTTGGGCCTGATGGGATTCATCTGAGAGTCCTCAAAGAGCTGCTGATGTCATCACAAAACCTCTCTCGATGATTTTTGAGTGGTCTTGGGAATCCAGGGAGGTCCCAGCTGATTGGAAGATGGTGAAAATTGTCCCGATTTTCAAGAAGGGCAAGAAGGAGGACCCTGGAAATTACAACCCTGTCAGTCTCACTTCAGTGCCTTGTAAAGTTATGGAGAAGATTATTCTGGAAGGTGTTGAAAAACACTTGAAAGACAATGCAGTTATTGCTCACAGCCAGCAGGGCTTCAGGAGAGGAAAGTCCTGCTTATCAAACCTGATTTCCTTTTATGACAAGGTGACCCACCTGGCTGATGAACGGAAGCCAGTTGATGTGATCTTTTTGGATTTCAGTAAAGCTTTTGATCCTGTCTCTCCCAGGATCCTTCTGGACAAACTGTTCATCCCACAGCTGGATAAACACATCCTGTGGAGGGTGATCAATTGGCTCACAGGTTGGGCACAGAGGGTGACAGTGACTGGGGTGACATCAGACTGGTGACCTGTCACTAGTGGGGTTCCACAGGGCTCCATCTTGGGGCCTGTGCTCTTCAACATCTTTATCAATGACTTGGACACAGAACTGGAAGTGACACTGAGCACGTTTTCAGGTGACCCAAAACTGAGGGCAGGGAGGCTCTGTAGAGAGATCTCGACAGGTCAGAGTGTTGATAGGAGGTTCAACAAGGGGAAGTGCCAGATTCTGCCCCCAGGATGGGGTAACCCTGGATATACAGATTGGAGAATGAGATGCTGGAAAGCAGCACCAGGAAGGGCCCTGGGGATCCTAGTGTGTGGCCAGTTGGCCCTGAGTCAGCAGTGTCCAGTCAGCCAGGAGGGCCAACCCTGTCCTGGGGGGCATCGGGCCCAGCATCACCGGCCGGGCCAGGGAGGGGATTGTCCTGCTCTGCTCTGCTCTGCCCTGGAGTGGCCTCAGTTTTGAGCACCGGAGTATAAGGAAGATATTGAGCCATTAGAGAGTGTCCAAAGGAGGGCAACGAAGATGGGGAAAGGCCTTGAGGGGAAGCCATGTGAGGACACTGAGGACACTTGGTGTGCTCAGATGGAGGAGACTGAGGGGAGACCTCATTGCAGTGACAACTTCCTTGTGAGGGGCAGAGGAGGGGCAGGCACTGATCTTTTCTCTGCAGAGATCAGTGAAAGGACCTGAGGGAAGGGCCTGAAGTTCTGCTAGGGGAGGTTTAGCCTGTGTATTAGAAAATGGTTCTTCCTCCAGACAGTGGCTGGGCACTGAACAGGCTCCCCAGGGCAGTGGGCACAGCACCAAGGCTGACAGAGCTCAAGGAATTTTTGGATGATATTCTGGGGCACATGGTGTGACTCTTGGGGATGGCCCTGTGCAGGGTTAAGGGTTAGGGTTACCTTGTGGGAGTCTTCCAACTCAGCATATTCTGTGATTTTGTGTTTCCCAACCGTGTGTCAGCACAAATCCAAAACACAGCCCTGTAGCAGCCACTGTGAAGAAAATTACCTGTACCCAGCTGAAACCATCACATCCATTAAGGGCTTTCACAGCCACATTCTACAGTCCATCTGCCACCTGTAACCAGTGACTCTGAGTTCCTGCTTCCTCAACCTCAGGGATGGCCTTGTCTGGTCATTCCCTCCATTCACCGATGGCCTCAGTGAGGTTTGCTGACATCCTCAGGAACTTGGAGGTTTCCTGATAAATTTTACTTCTCCAGCGGCTTGTTCAGAGTTCAGATCTTCAGTTCAGGAATTCAGGGCCAAAGGGCTCATTAACATTCAAAACATTCTAACAAGACAAGCTCCTGGGTATTATTTAGTTCTAAATCTTCAATTCTTTTGTGGTCAATTGGATAGATTTCAGAAGTGTCTTCAAAGTGAGTACATTATATTGTAAAAGCAGTGAAGAAAGATTTTTTGTGCTATTTACTTTTTTCCTCTTTATCTACTGATATCAGCTATGTCCAATTGATATCAATCCTGAGCACCTCCTAATTCAGCCTGAATAGATAAGAAAATGTCTGACAATCAATCATATTTTGTCCCTACCTCTCAACCCAGCATTTCTCTCATCAAACCCCTGGGACTCAAAGCAGCCTTTTGCAAATCTGAGCTTCCCCCACTCAAGGCTGGACCTGCAGGTTTCAGCTCCTTGGCACCAACTCCCACCTGCTTTACTTGGAGAAGGAGCTTCAGGAAACACAGAGGAATGTTAATTTATTGTCAGCAAACAAAACTAAAGGAAGGCAAAGCTCAATAAAAAACAAAAGTCCTTCCTCTGCTGTATATTAAGTCCACATTGCCTCCACTGAAGTCCACTTCACACAGTAGGTAGTTTTAGACCAATGGCAAACACCTTCTTGTGTCAAGCACAGATCCCAAGGTCATCCCAAAACACTCCCGGTCCCTGCTTGTGTCCATTCTCTTTGCACACAGCAAGTCACATGCTGAAGTCACAAGTTCACTTGATCCACAGAGGGAGGAAAGAGAGAAAATGAGTGAAATGCTCTATTTTGCAGCACTAAATCTGCACTAATCCCAATAGTCTGAAGTTACAGGAACTTTGCCAAACATCCACTGCAGCACCTGTTCACTGGGTAAAAATCTGTCTGCATGGCCAGGTTCAAGGAGTGGTGTGGAATGAAGTTATGTCCTTGGTGTTCCCAGGGCTCAGGACTGGGGTCAGCTCAGTTAAATATCTTTCTTAATGATGTGGACAAGGGGATCAAGTGCACCCTCAGTCAGTTTGCAGATGGGACCAGGTTGGGTGGGAGTGTTGATGTGCTGGAGCGAGGCATATTAATATAATACATAAATGAATTACACGGACCCGGCTAGCTTGGTTGGGGGTTCAGCACCAAATCCTTTTTATTCAAATCACAAAACACCTTATACACATGGGTTTAAAGTAACACGTGAATCCCTTGACCAATCACCACGGGGTATCTCACTACCCATGTGTGTGGGAGTACTTCGGAACTACATTTCCCAGGATGCCTCATCCAGCATCCTTCCTGTAACCTGACTCCTACATCGCTCCTCTTCTTTATTATTATGAGAAGCACAGAACATTACATGTAACGGTACATTTTAAACTTTGTAAACCCCCTTTAACAATCACTACTGTGTCACAGTGATTCAGCTCACCACCTACCTTGGTCTTTCAACAAACTTACTTATTTGAACCTTTATCTGTAATCCTTGAAATTTGCTTGACATAAATTTGAACTTTTATTTCCTAAGGGTTTGTGTGTATTTGGGATAAACAACAACTTTATTCACCTGAGGGTTTTTGCATAACCAGGCAGAACATCTATTCCCACTTCCCCAAGGGCCTGCATGTAACTGGTAACCAGGAGAAATTCAACTCCATTTCTAGAAAAGGGCCCTTAGAGAATAAGTGTTGTGATGCAAGTGCAATTTGTTCAAAGCACATGAAGCACGAAGTATCTCTAAGTCTACATACATACATGTTCACACAGCTTCTCTCATTCATACAGAAATGACCACTTCAGTCATTCTCACTTCACACCCAGCAATCCAGGTCCAAAGAGAGACTGAGGGAATCCTCATCTTTTTCATCTCTCCCCTTCCAGACTGAGACAAAACCCGAGCATTGCAGTTGCTCAGAGCATTTCCATGGATTTAACACTGAGGTGTCCTCTCCATGGGGATCCTAGGCAGCACAGAGATACTATGGGAGAGCTGTGCCCTTCTGGAGGACACCCTGCAGCCCTGCAGGACAGCTGCATGTCCTGAAGTTGCCTGGAGGGAATTTGGGCACTTGGCTCCCACAGACACATCCCTACAGCAGCACCCAAAGGGTTTGTGTCTGGACAGGAACCTGCCCCAATCCCCCATACTAACTCAGAAAATCTAAGGGTGAGAACAAGGAGAGCCCAGGCAGCAGGGGATAGCAGTGAAATGCCACAATGCTGCTGCCAAGGGAGGGGGGACACACAGAGAAAGATGGAAACCAGGGCCTTGTCCTTCCCTGGCCTCTGGCTGCTGCAGGACAATGCCCACCTGAGCCCCCATGGTCCTGAGGACACAGGCTCTGCTTAGGCTGGAAAGGAGCCCAGGGAGGAGCTGCTCAGGGGAAGGTGTCTGTGCCACAGGGACAGCATGGAGGTACCCACATCCCCTTGCCCAGCATTTCTGGCAGCAGCTTCCTCTCACTTCCTGCCTGTCTCTGGGTGAGGAGCTGTTCCTGCCAGCAGCCCCTCCCTGTGCCCAGCTCAGCTCCTTGCCAGTACTCACAGGGTCATCCCTACCCCACTGCCCAGGGGCAGTTCTGTGTGTCCAGGGGCTGCAGAGCAGATCCCAGACAACCTGATGTGGCTGGGAAGGGGAAGGTGTTCTGAGTGGATGTGCTTCCTGAGAAGAGCCCTTGGGAAATGGCACAAAGTAGAGCTGAAGCCCTGACCCTGCAGCTGAAGGACCCATCCCTGCTCTACCCATCCCTGCCCCGCTCATCCCTGCCCTGCCATGAGGGGTCACTCCTTCCACCCACACCTTCTCCCTGCAAGGCCGTGGGGAGCTCCTTGGCCGGGCTGAGAGCTTAACCTGGCAGGCAGCAGAGTCCCTGCCCCAGCACACAGAGCCCTGGGGGGCAGGACCCTGCTCTGCAGGACAGCCCTGGGCACCCCTGGCCGCACCCCCACCTTCCCATCCCACAGCCACCTGTGGGACAGGGGAACCTTCTTGCCCTGTCCCTCTGATGGGGCAGCAGGAAAGTCCTGGTCTGGAGCATGTTCTGCTGCATATCAGGAAATCCAGGAGAGCCATCCTGACAGGTCCTGTCACTGGTGGCATTTGGCAGGTGTAGGAGACACTTCCAGGAACTCACCTGCATTGCTCCGCATCCAGAGACTTACCGTGTGTCCTAGTTAGAACAGCTGGGAGCAGTTCATCACTGTGTAGGTGTAACCCAAAGTGTCTATTCTACACTCTCCATGCCATTTCCCAGAAATTGTTAACAATAGACAATTTGCAGCAGCTGCCCAGAGCACACCTGACCCCTCAGGCTATAAGCTGGGTGTTAAGAGGCCTGTGAGATCGGAGGATGTTCCTATCCTCACACCCATTGTGGAACTCCCAGCCCTGAGGGAGGTACTGGGCATTCTGGCCTGAACCTGAGAGTATATGATCTTGGGGTCTTGGGACTTCTTGGTACCACTTGTGGGATCCAGAGAAGGACCAGAACCTCAACTGGGCTGCGACCACTGCTCTCAACCAGACTGAGACCACCACTCTCAACCGGACTGCGGCCACCACTCTCAACCAGACTGAGACCACCACTCTCGACCAGACTGCGACTGTCACTTGCACCAACAGGTTTTTCTCCTCTCCTTTTACTTTTCAACTCAGGGGAGCACGTGGGGCTCAGCACGGGAGCCAACAAACAACATTCTGAATTCAAAGCACAGCACTGGACCAGCTTCTAGGAAGAAAATTAACACTATCTCAGCCAAGACCAGGACAGTGTCCACCCCTTATTCCATACCATTTACGTCATGCCTGCTCCCACCTTTTCCAATACATTCCATCACCACCTTTTCTGTAATTTGATATAAACTCACAGATCTCATTGTTTAGGGTATGAACTATGTCTATAAAACTCTGTTGAGTTCATTTAGCCCATGACTTTGGGCTCCATCTGACATAATACTCTGTCAGGACTGGAAAAATGGTGTCTAGTGTTGGATTGCTCCATGTTGAAACCAGTTCTTGTTCCATCACCATTCTACTTGTCTGGTCTCATCAAAGTTCATTGTTCATCACTCTCAGTGATTTTTATTGTAATACCCCTGACATGGCAAACAGCCAGCACAGAAGTGAGAATGCATAGTGTTATTAACATTATACAATTTTATGCATTGGCTATTCTCACCCAAAATCAAATCCCCTTGAGGCACACACTGCATTTCCTATCCTTCTGAAATATCCACCAAGTGGACCCGTGTCCTTGAACAACATCAATCCCTTGGGTGGGTTTGCCTGAGGCAGGAATAACCCAGACTATTTTCCCCAAAATGTTTTTAATGTGCACTGCAGGAACTTTATCCCTTTGTACGGCAGAGCCAGCCCAATGGGCAGATCCCCCAGAGTTGAGTGATCAGGTGGCCTTTGCTAAATGTGGATCCCAATGTTTGCAAGTCCCACCACCCACTACTCTCAGTCTCCTCTTTACCAGTCCACTGCATTATTCCATCTTTCCTGAGGCTGGTGCATGACAGGTGTGCTGGTTTTAACACCAGCAGGAAATTAAAATCCAAATAAGTCAATCCCCTTCTCCCACTCCTTTTGGTAAGGGATGGACAAAAAAGGAGAGACTCTGGGTTCAGATAACAATTTACTGAAAGCACACAGCAATGGAATAAGACACGCACAGTAACAACAGCAATATTAAGAGCAAAAGTATACAAAAAGAGAAAGTGTTTCACCCCCAAAAGGTATTCACCACTGGGCACACAAATAAGATGGCAGGTGCTCCTCGTGGGATGTGTCTGCGTAGTGTCCCCAGACAAAGGCAATGTGGTGGGGGAGCTCCTGCATGCTGTGCCAAGTGGTATTTGGGAAATGAAGGCAATGTGCTCGGGGAGCTAACACAGCAATGTGCCAAGGCTAACATTTCCCGTCCCCTCAGCCTGAAAACAATGAAAACAAGGACAAACCAAACCCCAGGAGCTGGGTCGTCCTGATAGTGCCACGCAGCCGCTCCTTGAGGCTCAGTCCTGCGCAGGCCTCCTTTTCTCTCGCTTGAGAAGTTCAGCTTGAGGGGGGAATCACCTTGTCACCACTCTGTCCCTGCTGGCAGCTTCCCCGGAGGAGCTGTTGGTTCAGCACTGTTGTCAATTATGTTTTTCCCCTCTGTCCCTTTCAGCATCAGAGGTCCGTTGTCATGCTCTGGAGAAAATGGGAGGGGGAACCAGTGGGGCAGAGGACAGGAAGCACAGGTCTGATGCTGACAGTCCCTCCACCAGAGAGAGCAAAGCAGGATGGGTCACTTTGTGTCCAGAGCCCTGGCTTTTCCTGCCCAAACCACATTCCCAGCGATGACATGGATGTGGAATAAATACCTGGTCATCCCCACACTGCACTAAACTCCATCCCCTTCTCTGTAAGCAGGACACTGCAGTAACTGACCGTAGCAATGGGAATTTAGGATGGTTGCCATGGTAGCTGATCTTAGCAATGAGAATTTAGGATGGTTGCCATAGTAACTGACCTTAGCAATGAATCTCAGTGGCATTGCCCATGGCAATGGGCTGTAACAAAGGGTTTGATGATGGTTGCCATGGCAACCAACCATAGCAACACATAGAAGAGGAAGCTGTGATAGCACCAAGATTTTGTAATGGGGCTTTATGACAGTTGCCATGGTAAACAATCTGCATCAAGAAATTCAGTGCAGGTTGCCTCGCCACCCAACACAAGCCCTGGGTCTTTGTGCAGGTTGCCACAGCAACCACCCCTGGTAACTGGACCCAGTGGAAATCTCCGTAACAAAAGTCCTCAACAACTAGCATTGGAGGAAGTTACCATGGCAAACCACCATCGTGACAGGTCATTTGCTGGTTGCCATGGAGACCACTGCCATAGCAATGGGTCTCTGTTTAGTTTTTCATGGAACCAGTTTCCAGTAACAAGTCTTCTAATGGTTGCCATGCCAACTGATCATATCAAAGGGTTTCAGCTCACATCTCCATGGAAGCAATTCCCAGTAATGGGTTTTAACTATGCCATGGCATAGTTGCCACGTTTAACTATGCCATGGCAATCAGCTATAGCCACCAATCTCAGTGAATGTTCCCACGGTAACCCAACTCCAGTAACTGGACTGTGATTGTTTCTGACCTCAGCAACCAGCTCGTGGGAATGTTGCCATAGCAACTGCCATAGCTATGGGTTATCAGATGGTTTCCATAGAAACCAACCATAGCAATGGACCTGTATGGTGGTTGTCATGGCAACTGGCCCTGGTCATTGGTCTCAGTGCAGGTGTTCATGGAAACAGTCCCTGGCAATGGACTGAGGGATGGTTGTCATGGCAACAGCCCTAGGTCACGAGAAATGGTTCTGGTTGCCATGGCAAGAGTCCCTGGCAGTGGACTGATAGTCCAAGTGCTGGTTGCTATGGCAACAGTCCCTATTGATGTCTCTCTGAGTTTGTTTCTCCAGCACTGGCCCTCACACCTGGTTCCATCGCTAATTGTGGCGACGTCTGAGCACCTGCGGGACAGGGTACAACCCAGAGAGCAAAAGAGACCAAACTCCTGGGCTGAGGCGCAGACAGTTCCATGGGAGCAGCAAAAATCAGGAACTCCCTCCCTGCTTCCCACAGGCAGGAGGGTGTTCAGCTTCCCCACGGGAGCAGGGCTCCACCTCAGGGAATGGTGACTTCGGGACACAAACATCATCGCTCCCAGTGTTCCCTCCTTCCCCAGTCTGCCCTCCTTTCCCACACCTCAGAGTGATGCCACATGGTCTGGGACATTGCTGGGGTCAGTTGGGGTCACCTGTCCTGGCTGTGTCCCCTCCCAACTCTTGGTGCACCTCCAGCTCCCTTTGCTGGCAGGACAGGCCTTGGTTCTGGGCGGAAACAAAAACCTCCCAGAATTTTCCCCCCTGTTCCCAGCCCAGTCCCAGAAAAGCCCCCTGGAAGGAAACTTACTCCCTCCAAGCCCAAACCATCTCCCAGTGCCCACTGCCCAGCACCAGGTCCCATAGGGTCAGTGCTGTCCCCCTGCCACAGCAAAAGGGCATTGGGCTTTGGGATGGTTGCCATGACAACCAACCTTAGCAATGGATTCTTATATTGCTTGCCATGGCAACCAACCTTTCAATAAGATTGTGGGATGGTTTCCATGGCAAACAACTCATGGAAGTGCCCTCGAGTGAGGTCCCTGGCAATGGATTTATTGATGGTTGCCATGGAAACTGCAGCAACGGTCTCCCTGCAGGTTGTCATAGCAACTGCCATAGCAATGGGTCTTTTTCATGGTTGCCATGGCAACCAGAGCTAGCAACAGGTCTCAGTGCAAGTGTCCATGACAATGGGTTTCTATGATGACTGCCGGGACAGCTGATCCAAGCTGCCACGGAAATGTCACAGACCCAGAATTCCATGGCACAAGCCCATAGCAATGTGCCCTAATGCAGGTTTCCACGGCAACCAACTATCACAACTGGTCCAAATCTTGGTTGCCATGGCACCACACTTAGGAAGGGGTCCACTGATGGGTGCTGTGGTAACTGACAAGCGGTATAGGATCGTAAATCGCTGCCATAGCAACGGACCCTGGCTACAGGACTCAGCTTGTTCCCATGGCAACCACCCCAGGGTGGTTGCATCTCCATGGAGCTGCCACGGGCCATGCATGAGCAACATGTCCTGGTGATAGTTGTCATGGAAACTGACCACAGCAACAGGAAATTGTGATGGTTGCTAAGGAGCCAATTTGCCACAGCACTCACAGAGGCTTCATGGTGACAACAGAGGTGTCTATGCTGCTAAAGAGCTGTGATGTCCCATGCAGTGACAGGGTTTCCATGGTGATATCCCAGGCGTCTGGACTACAAACAAAATATATTTATATAAATATATACAGGATTTATTATGATAATGATTAAGTAAAAATATCTTAATCAGAATTATTTACTACTCAGTATAGGAGCTATAACAACTGTTGTAATATAGTGCACTAGGAAGCAATATTGAAGCAACTGTATTAAGCAATTGCATTTAACCAAAACCAATTATTAAGTAGAGATTGATGTCACTCACCTAGACCAAAGACCTTAGGCAAATCTCTTTGGCTTAGCCTTGAGGAGTGACTTTGAGGGGTGTCCCCACTCCAGGCAGGAATCTCCACACACAATCCCAAGAAGGGACATGTCAGAAGACCCTGCCTTTAAAATTTGGGACTAGGCTTTTCTAGTATAAAGTGCTGGACTGTCAGTCAGGTGTGTCCAGGCTATGCCAGTTCAGCAGCTTTGGAGAAGTTCTCAGTGGTGTCACTTGTTTGTTCCTTTATATCCAGATATTTTACAAGGTCTGCCAAATATTCTCTCACTCTCAGGATGTTTAACTTAGGGATTGATGAGTCAGGTTGGTTTCAGCTTTGTTCAGTCCCCAAAACAGCATGACAACCTCCTCCCCACCCTTCTTAATTTCCCACTGAGGGCTTTTCAAACAGGGCCTTGCTGGTGTTGTTTTACCCCATTCCAGGCAGAGCATCCTGCTACAGGACCCCCATGGGATACCTGTGCCCGCTCTTCCAACTCTTTTCCTCACTGTCTCACCCCTTCCTCATCATCCTCACAATCCCCAGCTCCCCCGACAGCTTGGTATCCCCCCTCACCTTGCTTGGATTTGGTGACCTAGCCCCTCTCAGCTCATTTTGATGGTCCAAAGCCCCACCTTTTCCTCTCTCTCCTCCCCCTTTCCAATTGTCCACAAGCCCCAGCCACCACTGATCTTGGTTTGGGTTGTCGCCCCCCTGTCCCGCTTGGTTTGGGTGTCCCACTCCCTCTTTCCTCCTGCTTTCCCACTGTCTCTCCCCTTCCTGCTCCTCCGAGTTCCCCTCACCCGCAGCCGGGGGAGTTCCCAGCACCACCAGTCCAGCCCCAACTCCTCCCACACAGCCCATCCCCAGTGCTGGGCAGGTGCTGACACCCCAAAACCAGCCAGACAGTGCCAGGGGGGTCCCCAAAAGCGGCCCTGGCTCACAAAGCACTGGGAGCACCAGTCCGGCCCAGTTTGGAGCAGGCAGGTGGCATCAGCCGTCCTGGGCAGGGTCAGGCCCCTGCTGCAGCTGCCACCATGCTAAACTGACCCTGAACTTGATAAACAGTTTATGCCTAGAGGCCCAACAGCACTTAACTGATAACTGAAGTCAAACAATTTAGCAAAGCATTCATATAGAATTTATGACACCATAAGAGTAACTCACAGGTCTGACTGACTTACAAATCCAAAGTGCTGAAGAATCCAGGAGAGCAGCGTTCCTGGGACATTTGTTATGGCAGATTCACACTCACACAGACAGAAAGAGTCTGGACAAGGTACCTGGGAACAATTCCCTTGGGATTCAGGAAAATACTCCCTTGGGATGCCACTGCACATTCTCAGAAGAACGGTTGAGCCTCAAGGAGTGAGAGGGATCAGCCCCAGATCTGCTGTCGGTCAGGATCCTCCGAGTGCAGCAAATGGGAGAGTTGGGGGCTCTGAGAGGCCCAAACAAAGGGAGGTTGCTGTCGCAGCTGCTGCGGCCTCAGAGAGCTCAAAGGGTCTCAATCAGCACCGTTGGTTATGGGGCCCACACAGAGGGGGTTTTAAGGCACAGGAATTGTCCATCCTGGCCCCAGTTCAGGTTAGGGACTTTCTCTGAAAGCTGGAGAACAAAAATACGATTCCACTTGGGTTGTTCTTTGGGCAAGAAAAACAAGTTTTCAAGGCCATTGGTTAAGAAAAGCAGGAGTTCATTAGACAGCACCAGTTCCTATGAGCAGACAGTGTTTCTGAGCAGCTCAAGAGCAGCTCAGCTCAAGGGCTGTTCATCAAGGCTGAGGCCTAACAAGCATTTCTCAGATCACAGCGAGGCCTGGGGGGGGGGGTAAAGCACTACCACAGTGGGTTACAAGGAACATGGGTCACCAGAAACGTTGGTCAACAGGCCTTTACCCACCAGGTCTCTGCCCAATGTGAGTCACTGCAGATCATCCAACATGGGTCCTCTGGCGGGTGATGGAGTTGAAGCAGCGGACGAAGCTCTTCCTGCAGTTGGGGCACTCGGATGGTTTCCCTTACCGGTGAGTCCTTTGGTGTGAGGTCAAGGCAGAGCTCTGGTTGAAGCTCTTCCCACACTTCAAGCACCTGTAGGGCCTCTCTCCGGTGTGGATGTGCCAGTGCTTAATGAGGTCAGAGCTGCGGACAAAGCCCTTCCCACAGTCGGTGCAGCAGAAGGGCCTCTCCTCTGTGTGCATTCGTTGATGCAGAAGGAGATCAGAGCTGGTCCGGAACCTCTTCTCGCACTCAGGACATTTGTAGGGCCGTTCCCCGGTGTGGACACGCCGGTGGATGACAAGGCTGAAGCTGCGGTTGAAGCTCTTCCCACATTCCAGGCACTTGTAGGGCCGTTCCCCTGTGTGCAGCCGGCGGTGGGTGAGGAGGTGGGAGCTCTGGCTGAAGCTCTTCCCACATTCCAAGCACTTGTAGGGCCGTTCCCCACTGTGGAAGCGCTGGTGGTACGTGAGGCTGGAGCTCTTGCTGAAGCTCTTTCCACATTCCAAGCACTTGTAGGGCCGTTCCCCGGTGTGAAGACGCTGGTGGACCACTAGGTCAGAGTTCTGGCTGAAGCTCTTCCCACATTCCCCACATGTGTAGGGCCGTTCCCCCGTGTGGATCTTCTGGTGGCGGATCAGGTGGGACCTCCAGCTGAAGCTCTTCCCACATTCCAAGCACGTGAAGGGCTTCTCTCTGCTGTGAAGCTGCTCGTGGACCACCAGATCAGAGCTCTGGCTGAAGCTCCAGCCACCTTCCCAGCACACGGGGGGTCTTTCCTCCTCGGAGCACCATGGAGTGGGTTTGGAGCCCTTTCCCATGGGGAATGTTTGTGGCTTTTCCTCCCCATTGCCTTCCTGCACAGTGGAGCTGTTCAAAACAGCCTCTTCCATGAGGTTCTGCCAGGGGGATTTGTCCTCCACGGTCTCTGTTCTCGGGTTGTTGTCTGGGGGAGGAAGGACAAGGAGAGGGAGGAATAGAGGAGAGGAAGGAACAAGGAGAAGGAGGAAGGAAAAAAGGGAACAAGAAGAAGGAATGAGGGAGAGGAAGGAACAAGTTGAGGAGGAAGGGAGGAGAGGAAGGAGCAAGGAGAGGAAAAAGGAGAGGAAGAAGGTGAGAAGTCACCAGGCATATTGTGTCCACAAAAACCTACAAAACACCAAGATTCAGCCCAACAAAT
>NW_020885264.1:0-26049 GCF_003945725.1 Corapipo altera
GAAAGTAGCAAGTTTAAAATTATCTATACACACACTCTTTTTGCAGTCTGCCTTATCTAAATAGACATTTAGTTTTACCTATTCTTACCATTATAGAGTAGTTACATAAAGTTTTATCATTTCAAACAGTTTCAGGTTCCCCACCCCTCTCTACGTGCTAAAAAGCCTTCCCTATTCTCTAAGCTATTTTATCTTAATTGCCCACAGTTTGGGCAGAAACTGTTAAGCAGTTTTACATTTTGCAAAGTCACACTTACATAGCTAAATTAACATAGCTAAATTTTATTTCATTTTCTATTTCAGTAGTAGCGGCGAGGGGGGTTGGGGGAGGGGTGTCTTCCTTCACTGCCTCTGGGGATGATTTATCAGGGTTTTTTTTCATTTTCTGGCTTGGAGGGAGGTGACTTTTTAGAAACATGATCTTTTAAAGTTTTAAAGACATGTCGCCACAGTTTCAGAATGCTAGCAGCCTGTTTGAGAGGCTCAGTGACTGCATCAAGCACTGTGACAACAGGTTTCTCCTTCATGGCTCTCTGCGCCCCCATTATATATTGTTCCCAGCAACTCATCACCTTCCAGGCGTCGGTAAGTTAAGTTCGGACCTCTGACTCTGTGCTGGTTTAAAGGTAAACCAGCAGGGGAAAATGAACTCAACCCAAAAGAGAGATTATAAGTCAGAATAACAATTTAATAAAATAATACAATAAGTACGATTATACAGACAAACAATTGGTTTTAACCCACAAAACCCAAATATATAACCCAGCAGCCTGGGGCATGAACAGAGTGGTGTTCTTTGGGCCCCTCTGAGTGCAAAGTAAAGGGAGAGGGGAAAAACCTGTTGGTGAGAGTGCTGTTGCAGTCTGGTCAAGGGTGGTGATTGCAGTCCAGTCGAGGGTGGTGGTTGCAGTCCAGTCGAGAGTGGTGGTCTGCAGTCTGTTTGAGAGTGGTTGTCTGTAGTTTGGTTGAGAGCGGTGATCTGCAGTCTTCCTCTGGATCCCACGAGTGGTAAAAAAGTTCCAAGACTCCAAGATTATATATTCTCCAGTTCAGGCAGGAATGCTCAGTACTTTCCTCAGGGTGGGGAGTTTTACAAACGGGTGTGAGGAACAGGGAGGCACCCTTCTATATCGCAGGCCTCTTAACACCTACTTTGTAACCTGAGGAGTCAGGTTGCTCTGGGCAGAGGGTGTGAATAGTCTATTGGAAACAGTTTTTGGGAAATGGCATGGAAGGCTATAGAATACATAGTTTTGGGTTACACCCATCCAGTGATGAACTGGTCTCAGCTGTCCTAACTAGGACAGGCTCCCAGGCCTGCCGTCATTATAGCGTTGCTGGGCTCCATGGAGCTCCACTGCTCCACGGACTCTTCTCGATGGCACACCTATCCAGGTGTCAGTAAAATCAGGTCTAGAACACGCAGAATCCACTGCTCTCAAGCTTCATCAAACTCTGTCCCCACCGTACGTCACCCTACAGTTCAAACTCTCTCTCTCTAGGAGAGAAAATCTCTGCTCTTTCCCTCTCTAGGAGAGAAGTCACGGTAGGCCCCCTCTCTCTCGGAGAAGAATCCCTCCGAACTCTTTCTCGGAGTCTTTTTCAATGCTGCAATCACGTCGGCGTCACCAGTTGTCATTGTCGGGACGGACACCACACTGGGATTTCACGCAGAAAAGCCTTTATTTCATACAAACATGGCCAATTTATAGTCTCCCCTAGCCAGCGCATTTCACCACCATTGATGCCCTTTCTACATACACATCTTAAGATTGACTGCTCTATAGCTTCTGCAACTCAGGGTCACTCAGCAAACAGTCCAGGCTCTCTGGCTATCACAGCTGCCCCGCAACTCCGTCCCCCCGTCTACCTTCTCATCTTCATTGTTTACATTCCTTCACAACTTCACAGCTGCAACCACTCAAGTTCAGGGCCCAAGCTGTCCACAGCTCAATTTCCTCCCACAACAGGCACCTCCCAAATGGGAAACGTTTCACCCTTTGGAAAGCTTCATACAATTCACGGGCAAACAGTTTTCAGGGTGCTGGTTCTGACTTGGATATCTGAGTTTGAGAGGTCTGTGATAAACTGAGAGGATGATTCGAGCTAATTAAAAAGAAAACAGTGTAAGGTCAATATAACCTGGAGAGAGAAAAGAAAAACAAATTGTAAAACTTAATTGGGCCCCTATAAAGGCATAAAACAAATTACCTCCCTTTTACCTTGTGTAAGGTTTATAGTGAAGGAATTTCATTTAGTTAGCTAGATAATAACACCTTTCTTAAAAATTTATAACTTTGTATAGATAACAAGCAAACATCTGCTGAATGTCTGACTTGACAATATATTATGGATGCTTATAGAAAACATTCTTGTTTAAGAAAAACATCTGTTGAATGTCTGACTTGACAATGTGTAATGTTTATGCTTATGTATAATGAATATTCATGAAGTAACTGGAAATAAATGTAGAACAACTGTCTTCTTTGGGTGTGACAGGCGTTGGGAGTTGTTAAAACCCCTCCCTGATCACCCAGCGCTGAATTTGCTTTTATCATATAATAAATTATATTTGGAAATCACCCGGCTTTGGGTTTCTATTTCTCACAAACTTGGTGACTCTCCCTGACATTATACCCTTTGTGTTCTGGGAGATATTTAGTGCCTGGGATAGGAGCACGCCCGCTGTTTTTCAGCGACCTATTCACAGGTCTAATATTTCAACAAGGACCAAGGGTAACGCATGCATATGATAAAAGCAAGGAATTAAAAAGCTCCTGGAGTGCTGCAGCAAAAAACCCATAATTCTTGTGCACGAAGACCCGAGTGAGAACAACGGACTGTGAGTATCACTTCAGGGGGGCGGATAAAGAGGTCGGAGTGAATGAGTGGATGAGACGCAGCATAACTGCGAATTGAGAGCGGGGTCCTTCTAACCTCGTTTCTGTCTTCCCGCGAGGGAAACAGCAGGTGAAGGGACGAAGCAATTGAATTGATGAGTGGACCTCTGGGGTTGGTGGGAGTTTTTCAGAAGGGACCACTGAGTCAGTGAAAAATCCTAGAAGGGATCCCAGAGGGTTGGTAGGAAGGCAGGAAAACTTTAGAAGGGACCTCAGGACTGTGGGGCAGGGAATTAGTAAATTAAGTTGCCTCAGGAAAGAAAAGGAGCAGGCAGGCATTGCCAGATATACCCTTAGACAGTCCTCTAGGGGTAATGATCTTAAACTGGGAAAAGAGAGAGAGTACTAAAAATAAGGAAAAATCAAAAATGATTCAGTTCTGCATGATTGAGTGGACTAAAGAAAAAATAAAGGGTGATGGTATCTCTTGGCCTGTGTATGGATCATTTGAGGGTTGGATCTGCCAAGCCCTCAACAGTTATGTAAACAGCAAGGAGCTGATAAACTCTGAAGAGAGTGAATATGCTGCTTGCTGGAAAGAGGAGGTTTGACCAGAACCTACTAAAGTTTATAAGTTAATGAAAGAAAAGCAAGCCGAAAAGAAATTAACAGAAACCAAATGGGAACCATTAGACAATTTACCTCCACCCTATAATCCACCCCCTCATCAACCCCTTTTACAACCCTGTCCACAGACCCTTTCTTCCCAACCCCTTTTACAACCCCCTCCACAACCCCTTCCATCACCTTCTTTACAACCCTCCTCGGCTGCTGTTCCCACAGCGCCTGTGAGTTATTCTCCCCCTGTGCAAACTCCTTTAACTGCAGACTCTGCTACCCTGCAAAATCATAAGAGTGAGGGTCCTGAAAAACATAAGACCCAGAAGAAGAGACGAACCACCCCAAGGTAAGTTAGAGCCCTTTTAGTAGAACAAGACAACTCTAGTGAGGAAAATGAAGGGGTGCACTCGACACAAGAATTATACCCACTTAGGGAAGTGCCTTCGGGGAGAACACAAGGGGGAATTGGGTTTGTAAATGCTCCCCTAAGTTCAAGTGAAGTTTGGGCATTTAAGAAAGAGATGGGGAGGTTATTAGAAGACCCCTTGGGGGTAGCTAAACAACTAGATCAATTCTTAGGACCAAATACATTTACTTGGGGAGAAATGCAATCCATTCTGGGAATACTATTCAACCCAGAAGAGACACAGATGATACGGATGGCAGGGATAAGGATATGGGACAGGGAGAACCAATTGGGCCCCCCCGGGGACAATAAAATGCCCATTAATCCTCTCAATTGGGACTCTAATTCTACCGCAGACCGACAACACATGGCAGATTATCGCACCTTAATAATAAGAGGAATTAAAGAAGCTGTGTCTCGTGGGCAGAATGTCACAAAGGCATTTAAAAGCTAGCAGGAAAAAGATGAAACCCTGAGTGCATGGCTAGAGAGATTAAGAAAAGACTTACAGCAATACTCAGGAATCGACCCAGAAACTACAACTGGACAAGTGGTACTAAAGGTCCACTGTGTAACTAATTCCTGGAACGATATCTGAAAAAAATTAGAAAAATTAGACGATTGGCAACACCGGGGGCTTGAAGATTTACTGAAAGAAGCACAAAAGGTTTATGTGTGAAGACATGATGAGAAAGCTAAAAAAAAAGGCAAAAGTGTTAGTAGCTGCCATCCGAGAATCACATAAAGGTGTAAAATCAGATGAGACGAAGAGTTTTAAGGGAGAAAGGAAAAAGGGGGGTCTGAATACAGACAAACTCCAACGAACTGTCCCAAGGGACCAAGAGTTTGCATGTTATTATTGTGGGGAAAAAGGTCATCTAAAGAGAAACTACCCCAAGAGGAAAAAGGATGCAAAACTGTTTGAAGAAACTGAAAGGGATTAGGGAAGTCAGGGGCTTTATTTCCTGGGAGAAAAACATCATAAGAAACCCTTGATAAAGTTGAGATTAGGCCCCCAGGACGAAGAATATAAATTTCTTGTAGATACGGGTGCAGATAAATCATGTATTATCAAAATTCCTCAGGGTTGTAGAGCCAGTAAAGACACAATTAGAGTAATTGGGGCAAAGGGAGAAGGATTCTCAGTGCCTATAATAAAACAAGTTCAAATTGAGGGAGAAACCAAAATTACAGTGGCAGATTTACTTTTAGTACCTGAAACAGGTTGTAATCTTTTAGGGAGAGACCTACAGGTTTCCCTGGGAATAGTTGTGCCAGAAGAAGGAGAAATGAGAGTTAAAATAATGACTCTTGTCCTAGTTAGAACAATTGGGACCGATTCATCACTGGATGGGTGTAGCCCAAAACTGTGTATTCTATAGCCCTCCATGCCATTTCCCAGAAACTGTTGTCAGTAGAGGCCTGCGAGGTGCCCCCCCCCCCCCATACTCCTGTTCTCATGCCCTTTTGTGGAATTCCCTGAGCACCCTCACACCCTTTTATGGAATTCCCCACTCTGAGGGAAGGACTGAACATCCTTTTATGGAATTCCCCACTCTGAGGGAGGGGCTAATCATTCCTGCCTGAACTGGAGAATATATATAAACCTGGAGTTTCAGAACCTTACTACTACTCGTGGGATCCAGAGGAGGACTGCAGCTCACCGCTCTCAGCCAGACTGCAGCTCGCCGTTCTCGACCGGACTGAGACCACCACCCTTGGCTAGGCTGCAGTCGCCACTTTTGACCGGACTGCAGTAGCTCTCCCACCAGCAGGTTTTTCCCCTCTTCCTTTACTTTGGACTCGGGGGGGAGGTCAGGGAGCACCGCTATGTTTGTGCCCCAGAGTGCCAGGTTGTACATTTGGGTTTTGTGGGTTGAGACCAATTGCTTGTCTGTGTAGTCGTACTTATTGTATTATTGTATTATTTTATTAAATTATTATTCTGACTTGCAATCTCTCTTTTGAGTTGAGTTCATTTCCCCTGCTGGTTAACTTTGAAACCAGCACATTTTTGGCGCCCAACATAGGGCAGAGAGAGAGAAGTCAGAATCACAATTTCATTTTAAGCATTTGTCTATTTGGATATAGAAACTCCCTGACCACCATATTGTTTGATGCATTCACATGGGTGTTGTATCTGAGCATGTTCATATTTCCACAGATGGGGTACTATTTGCCTGTTTTGATGCTCTCTTTAAATCCAGAGAGAGGGGTCCAAATTGCTTTATTAGTTTGCTATATTTATGTCATCATAACATCAGAAGCAATGAGTTTCATTGTAAATGTGTATTCAGTCCTGTTTGCCTGTCCTGGTTTGGGTTGTTACCTCTGGGACCTCATTAAAAATCGCACACAGCCCTTTGGGGAAACAGGGGGGAATGGTTGTTTTTAGCCTCTCACCTCCTTCTTCCCTTTCAGACCTGTTACAACAGTTTTTGAAAATATTGAGTTCCCTTTTGATGTTAAGGACAGCATAATGTTATTGTTAGTGTTGCTTTGTCTGCTCTGTACTGTCTACACCATGTTTAGGGTCAGAACAGGGCCTTCTAGGGAGGTTGTTTGGACACCTGCCCTGGGAGTGGATAATGCTGAGTGGCACGGGAAGTGGGAGGACATCGACCAGTATTTGGAGAAGTTTTCTCCTCCAATGATCTGGAAACTCACCCCTGAACAACTGCAGGATCCTGTTAGCATGATAAGACTGGTGAAAGGAAAATGCTCTGGCAGTTCCAGAGATGGCCAGCTCACAGCAACCTGCTGGGCCCTGGCCACTGCCTACCGGACACTACTTGACATGGTACAGCACTGTCAGAGGGAGGAGAGAAGGAGCAAATCCACAGGCACCACGTCCACCAAAACCACAGCTGAGTCAGAGGGAGAAAAAAATGAATCAACCGGCACCGTGTCCACACAAACCATCGAGGAACCAGAAAAACAACTGAAACCAATAGCAGTCACCCCTGTCCAGAAAAGGAAATCAAAGACTAAATCAGTCCGTATAGCAAATGATGACGAAGAGGCAGGACCTTCACATCCACCGGAGGAGACAGAGCCAGAAATAATCACTCGGTCCCTATCCCTGGGTGAGCTACGTGAGCTCCGGAGAGAGTTCACACGACAGGCGAATGAGTCCATTCTGACCTGGCTGCTCCGAATCTGGGATGCCGCAGTTAACAATACAATTCTAGATGGGAGTGAAGCCAGACAGCTGGGATCCCTGTCTCGAGATGTAGTCATTGATCAGGGGATTGGAAGGAGGCAGGAAACTCTCAGCCTCTGGCGGTGACTGTTGTCCAGCATGAGGGAGAGATACCTTTGTAAGGAGGACCTCCACGTACAGCAAGGACAGTGGAACACTATGGAACAAGGTCTCCGACGCTTAAGAGAATTAACTGTACTGGAGATAATCTTTTCAGAGGATGAAAGATTCCCTAAAAGTCCAGATGGTGTACAGTGCACATCCCAGATGTGGTTGAAGTTTGCACGACTCGGGCCAGAAATGTATTCCCGCTACTTAACAATGCTGCAATGGAGGGATGGAGAGGACAAGGTGGGTGCATTGGTTAGTAAACTCAGGATTTATGAAGACACTGTCACTGCCCCATTACGAGCCCACGTCTCATCTGTGGAAACCAAACTAGCTGAACATGTCCGAAGCCTGGAAGAGAAGATCGAAGAGGGACACCAGAAGCTAAGAGAAGAAATTAAGGAAGGGATCTTCCATGTCGCGCCAGGACAAACAAGAGTCTCTGCTATTAGGAGCCAACGTCCCCCAGCTAAGGAGAGAGGGCACACTCCACGTGGCAATCTATGGTTTTACCTCCGTGAGCATGGAGAAGATATGAGGAAGTGGGATGGGAAACCCACCTCTTCCTTAACAGCCCGGGTACGTGAACTGAAAAGAGGGACAAGTGCCACAAGGAACTCTTCAAGGGTAAATGCTGCTCCAGTCTCTCGTGGGCAAGACTCCAGACAGTACAGGAATGATGACACGTCTGATCCTCTTGAAGGGACCTCCAGGTCATACTTACAAGAAGAGCACAATGAGTACCATGACCAGGACTAGGGGTACCCTGCCTCTAGCCTGGTAGAGGAGAGGGAGAATCGAGTCTATTGGACAGTGTGGATTCGGTGGCCTGGCACATCAGAGCCACAAAGATATAAGACCTTAGTGGACACCGGCGCACAATGTACTTTAATGCCATCAGGATACGTAGGGGCAGAATCCATCTCCATTTCTGGGGTAACAGGGGGATCCCAACAACTGACTGTACTGGAAGCTGAAGTGAGCCTGACTGGGAAGGAATGGCACAGACACCCCATCGTGACTGGCCCAGAGGCCCCATGCATCCTTGGCATAGATTACCTGAGGAGTGGGTATTTCAAAGACCCAAAAGGACTTTGTTGGGCTTTTGGCATAGCTACTGTGGAGACAGAGGAAATTAGACAGTTGAACACCTTGCCTGGTCTCTCAGAGGACCCCTCTGCTGTGGGACTGCTGAAGGTTGAACAATTGGTACCAATAGCCACAGCAACAGTGCACCGTCGGCAATACCGCACCTACCGAGACTCTGTGACCCCTATACATAAGATGATCCGTGACCTGGTGACCCAGGGGGTGGTCAGCAAGACTCGCTCACCCTTTAATAGCCCTATATGGCCAGTGCGTAAGTCCAGCGGAGAGTGGAGCCTGACGGTGGATTACCGTGGACTCAATGAAGTCACACCACCCCTGAGTGCTGCTGTGCCGGACATGCTGGAGCTCCAGTACGAGCTGGAGTCCAAGGCAACCAAGTCGTATGCCACCATTGACATTGCCAATGCCTTTTTCTCCATTCCTGTGGCAACGGAGTGCAGGCCACAATTTGCTTTCACTTGGAGAGGTGTGCAGTACACCTGGAATTGACTGCCTCAGGGGTGGAGACACAGTCCCAGCATTTACCATGGTCTGATCCAGACTGCACTGGAAAAGGGCGAGGCACCAGAACATCTACAGTACATTGATGACATCATTGTATGGGGGAACACAGAGGGGGAAGTCTTCGAGAAAGGAGAGAAGATAATCCAGGTTCTCCTAAGAGCTGGTTTTGCCATTAAATGAACTAAGGTCAAGGGACCTGCTCAGGAAATTCAGTTCCTAGGAGTGAAGTGGCAAGATGGATGCCGCCTAATTCCAATGGAGGTGATTAACAAAAAAAGCAACCATGTCCCCACCAACCAGCAAGAAGGAACCCAGGCTTTCCTTGGCGCTTTTGGCTTTTGGAAGATGCATATCCCCTAGTACAGTCAGATTGTAAGCCCTCTCTACCTTGTAACATGGAAGAAAAATGATTTCCAGTGGGGCACTGAACAACAACAAGCCTTTGAACAAATTAAACAGGAGATTGCCCATGCGGTAGCCCTTGGGCCAGTAAGGACAGGACAGGACGTGAAGAACGTGCTGTACACTGCAGCTGGGAAGAATGACCTTTCCTGGAGCCTCTGGCAGAAGGTGCCTGGGGAGACCCGAGGACGACCGCTGGGATTCTGGAGTCGGGGATACAAAGGATCTGAAGCCAGCTATACACCAACTGAGAAAGAGATCCTGGCTGCTTATGAAGGAGTTCGAGCTGCCTCAGAAGTGATCGGCACCGAAGCGCAGGTCCTCCTGGCACCCCGACTACCAGTACTGGGCTGGATGGTCAAGGCAAGAGTTCCTTCTACACATCATGCCACCGATGCTACATGGAGTAAGTGGATCGCTCTGATCACACAGCGAACCCGGATAGGGAATCCTAATCACCCTGGGATTCTGGAAATTATCACCAATTGGCCCGAAGGTGGGAGTTTCGGACTATCTTCTGAAGAAGAAGAGAAGCAGGTGACACGGGCTGAGGAGGCCCCACCATATGACAAGCTACCAACAGATGAAAGGCGATATGCGCTCTTCACGGATGGCTCCTGCCGCATTGTAGGGACAAACCGAAAATGGAAGGCAGCTGTATGGAGTCCCACATGGCGAGTTGCAGAAGCGACTGAAGGACAAGGCGGGTCAAGTCAGTTTGCAGAGCTTAAAGACGTTCAGTTGGCTTTGGATATAGCTGAACGAGAGAAGTGGCCAAGACTCTATCTCTACACTGACTCATGGATGATGGCCAATGCTCTGTGGGGATGGCTGGAGCGATGGAAAAAGACCAACTGGCAGCGCCAAGGGAAACCCATCTGGGCGGCAGAGATGTGGCAGGACATCGCTGGCCGGGTAGAGAAGCTGAGTGTGAAAGTCGGTCACGTAGATGCTCATGTACGCAATAAACAGGCTAATGAGGAGCATCGTAACAACGAGCAGGCGGACCGAGCTGCCAGGATTAAAGTCTCTCAGGTAGATCTGGATTGGCAGCACAAAGGAGAATTATTTCTGGCTCGATGGGCCCATGACGCCTCCGGTCACCAGGGGAGAGATGCAACACATAGATGGGCTCGTGACCGAGGGGTGGACTTAACCAAGGACGTTGTCTCACAGGTCATCCGTGACTGTGAGACATGTGCTGCCATCAAGCAGGCCAAGGGGAGGAAGCCTCTATGGTATGGTGGATGGTGGTCGAAGTACAGGTATGGGGAAGCCTGGCAAGTTGACTACATCACGCTCCCCAAAACCCGCCAAGGCAAGTGCTACGTACTGACCATGGTAGAAGGAAGTACTGGATGGCTGGAGACATACCCCGTGCCTCATGCCACTGCCTGGAATACCATCCTGGGCCTTGATTAACAAGTCCTGTGGCGACACGACACCTCAGAGAGAATTGAGTCTGCTAATGGGACCCATTTCAAGAATGGCCTCGTAGACACCTGGGCTAAAGAGCACGGCATTGAGTGGGTGTATCATATCCCCTACCATGCACCAACTGCTGGAAAAGTTGAGCGGTGCAACGGACTGCTGAAAACCACCCTGAAGGCACTGGGTGGGGAGACTCTCAAACACTGGGAGTTGCATTTAGCAAAGGCCACCTGGTTGGTCAACACCCAAAGTTCCATCAATCGAGCTGGCCCTGCCCAATCAGAACCTTTGCATACTGTAGATGGAGATAAAGTCCCCGTGGTGCATATGAGAGGAATGTTAGGGAAGACTGTTTGGATTAGTCCCACCTCAAGCAAAGGCAAACCCATCCGAGGGATTGTTTTTGCTCAAGGACCTGGTTCCACCTGGTGGGTAATGCAAAAAGATGGGGAGACACGTTGTATACCACAAGGGGACCTAATTTTGAGTGAGAATGGTCTGTAATGTTTCATTGTATATATATATGTGTATATAGTTTTAAGGAGACATAGTTTTTAAGGGGACTAATTTGGGCATGACATGGATGGCATAGAATAAGGGGTGGATAATGTCCTAATTAGAACAGCTGGGACCGATTCATCACTGGATGGGTGTAACCCAATACTGTGTATTCTATAGCCCTCCATGTCATTTCCCAGAAACTGTTGTCAGTAGAGGCCTGCGAGGTGCCCCCCCCCCCCCCCCCCCCCCCCCCATGCCCTTTTGTGGAATTCCCTGACTGAGCACCCTCACACCCTTTTATGGAATTCCCCACTCTGAGGGAGGGACTAATCATTCCTGCCTGAGCTGGAGAATATATAAACCTGGAGTTTCAGAACCTTACCACCACTCGTGGGATCCAGAGGAGGACTGCAGCTCACTGCTCTCAACCAGGCTGCAGCTCGCCACTCTCAGCCGGGCTGAGACCACCACCCTCGGCTGGGCTTCAGTCACCGCTTTTGACCGGACTGCAACAGCTCTCCCACCAGCAGGTTTTTCCCCTCTTCCTTTACTTTGGACTCGGGGGGGGGCCCAGGGAGCACCGCTTTGTTTGTGCCCCGGAGTGCCAGGTTGTACATTTGGGTTTTGTGGGTTGAGACCAATTGCTTGTCTGTGTAGTTGTGCTTATTGTATTATTTTATTAAATTGTTATTCTGACTTGCAATCTCTCTTTTGAGTTCATTTCCCCTGCTGGTTAACTTTTAAACCAGCACAACTCTAAAAGAGGAAGATGAGGAAAAGATTAATCCCAGCATGTGGGCCTCGGAAGACCAAGTGGGAAAATTAAAGATAGACCCCATAAAAATAGAAATCATTGATCCCAATCACCCAATACAAATAAAACAGTATCCTTTTTCTCAAGAAGGAAGAGCAAAACTTCAGTTTACTCTTTCAGCAATTTGTCAGTATAGACAAATTACTGACAAATGGAACTTTAGAAGTCTGTATGTCCCCTCATAACACCCCTATACTTCCAGTCAAAAAGGGGAATGGTACCTTTAGGCTAGTTCAAGACTTAAGGGAAGTAAATAAAAGAACGATTGCCCGTTTCCCAGTAGTTCCAAACCCATACACTCTTTTGAGTCATATTCCGCCTAACTACATATGGTACAGTGTGGTCGACTTAAAAGATGCCTTCTGGGCCTGCCCACTAGATGAAGAAAGCAGAAATATCTTCGCCTTCGAATGGGAAGATCTGCAAACACAGAGGAAACAACAATTAAGATGGACAGTTCTTCCTCAGGGGTTCACAGAATCTCCAAACCTGTTTAGACAGGCCCTAGAAAAACTACTATTAGAATTCCCTAAACCTCCGGGAATAGAGGTTATACAATATGTAGATGATTTATTAATTGCTGGGGAAAGTGAACAGGGAGTCAGAGAAATCACAATAAAACTCTTAAACTTCCCGGGAGAAAAAGGATTAAAATTTTCCAAAAAGAAGTTACAATTTGTAGAACAAATGGTAAAGTATTTAGGTCACTGACTAGATAAGGGAACTAAAAGACTAGATGATGAAAGAGTGAGAGGAATATTGGCCCTAACTCCCCCCAAAACTAAAAGGGATATAAGAAGGTTACTGGGATTATTAGGATACTGCAGGTTGTGGATTGAGGGTTATAGTGGATTAGTAAAGTTTTTATATGAAAAGCTTACCCAAGAAGTGGTGAAGTGGAATGACAAAGATAGTGAAAAGACAGAAGAAATTAAGAGCTCTAACCAGAGCTCCAGTTCTAACACTTCCTGAACTGAAGCAACCCTTTCAGTTGTTTGTAAATGTAGAACAAAGAATTGCTTATGGAATATTAACACAGGAAAAAGGGGGACACCGGAAGCCAGTAGCATATCTGTCAAAATTACTAAACCCGGTCAGCAGAAGTTGGCCTGTATGTCTGCAAACTGTCACAGCCACTGCTGTATTAGTAAAATCACCTTTGGAGGAAACATTACAGTTTAGACCCCCCACGCTGTACAAGCACTACTGAATCAAAAAGTGGAAAAATGGCTAACAGATGCCTGCATTTTAAAATATGAAGTTATATTAATCCATAGTCCAGAATTAGAACTACTAGTAACTAACAATCAAAACCCGGCACAATTTTTATATGGGGAGCCTAGTGAACTGACTCAAATATTAGAGCATGACTGTTCAGAACTAATACAATTACAAACCAAAGTCAGAGAAGATTTAGAAGAAGTGGAATTAGAAAAAGGAGAAAAATATTTCGTTGATGGCTCCTCCCGATACAAAGATGGGAAGAGAATTTCTGGATATGCAGTAATCGATGGGAATAACATGACAATTGCAGAATCAGGAAAGCTTAGTTCAGCCTGGTCAGCACAAGCATGAGTTGTATGCCCTCTACCAGGCTCTTGAATTATTAAAAGGAAAAAAGGGAACTATTTTCACTGATTCAAAATATGTTTATGGAGTCGTACACACATTTGGGAAAATTTGGAAAGAAAGAGGGTTAATAAGCACAAGAGGTAAATCACTAATACATCAAGAGTTGATAAATCAAGTATTAGAAGCTTTAAGAAAACCCCTAGAGATAGCAGTAGTCCATGTAAAAGGACATCAAAAGGGAATATCATTCATAATTCAAGGAAATAACTTAGCAGATGAAGTGGCCAAAGATGCAGCTGAAAAGGGGGAAATAACTAAGTTATATATATTAAACTTACAACAGCCTGAAAACTTAGAAATACCAGTATTTTCAGAGAGGGAAGAGAAAGAACTAACACGAATAGGTGCAAAAAAGCAAGAAGGGGGGGCATGGATCTTAGCAGATGGGAGGAAAATGGTTTCTAAACCAATAGCACAAGCAATATTAATGAAATTACATCAAACTACTCACTGGGGAACACGAACTCTATGTGATCAGTTTTTACAATGTTATGGGTGCATAGGAATTTTTGAAATCGCTAAGCAGGTAACCAACCACTGCTTGACATGTCAAAAAGTAAATAAAAAGATTAGGAGAAATACCCCTGTAGGGGGACGGAATATTGCATACCGACCCTTCGAGCGAATACGGGTGGATTTCACAGAACTCCCACCTGTGAATAGATGGAAATATCTACTAGTAATAACCGACCATCCAACCCACTGGGTGGAAGCAATACCTACTGGAAGGGTTACAACAAATTTTGTAATCAAAGTACTACTTGAAAATATAATTCCCACATATGGAATGGTATATAGTATAGATTCAGACAGAGGAACTCATTTCACCTCAAAAATACTTAAAGAAATAACAATTGCGTTAGGAATCACGTGGAAACACCATACTCCCTGGTACCCCCAAAGTTCAGGGAGGGTTGAGCGAATGAACCAGACTCTGAAGCAAGCCCTAACTAAATTGATGATTGAAATCCAGATGTCATGGGTTAAATGTTTACCCCTGGCCTTACTACATATTCGAACCCAGCCCAGGGCAGACCTCGGTCTATCACCATACGAAATGCTTTATGGAATGCCTTATATCTGGCTAAAAGATGCAGTAGGTGACTATAACAATATTGACACCAAATTAAGACTGTACATACAAACACTTGCAAAAAGGTTGACAGAAATAAGAGAACTAGGAGCCTTAGCCCAAACAGCACCATTAGATTTCAAGATACATAAAATAAACCCTGGGGATTGGGCCTTAATAAAGAGATGGAAAGAAACTTCTTTAACCCCATTTTGGGAAGGTCCCTTCCAGGTGCTGCTCACGACAGAGACCGCAGTCCATACAGCAGAACAAGGGTGGACACAACGTGACCAGAGTGAAAGGACCTGTTGCTCCACCACCCCTGAAGGAGTGGACTGTGTCATCAACGCCTGGGGACCTACGACTCAAACTCCAGAAAAGACCTTTATGAATTCATCACCTGAATGGAGAAGACATATCGAGGACTGGAATGAGTTATCCCCAGAACAAAGAGACTTAAGAGCCTGACAGGTACTTCCTGAAAGTTTCTGCATAAAACCTAGCCTGAGATCCTGGTTTCAATTATCCCCAGGAGAAATTCTTAAGAGAAGGCGGTTTGTTTCTTGGAAAGAGGGAGCCATCCCCTGGCAGAGTGGAGGGGCAGGTGTATTATATTACTGATCACCTAATTAACCCAATCCTTGTGTTAGCTTGTGACCTTGAGAAAGAAGATTCCCTAATTCCTGAACCGCCACCACCAGATCGCATATGCTGTATAAAACATCCGGGGTCTCAACACGACGGTTGGGTAGAGTGTCGGTGTAGGCATTGTCACCGTATATGGTCCTGTGTGGCCTTTAACCAACAATATACATTGCCCTAAGTGTCGTGACACGCAAGGAGATCAACACCAATTAGAGTCAGTACAGATAAATAAGCTGTTCTGTGGGTGGGAATTGTTATTACCAGTAAATTGGGAGATATTTGAAACTGACTGGTATACAGCATTAAGACACTGCAAAGAAATTTGCTTGGGAAGCGGCCCAAATTGGCTGTCCACTAGATGACTTTAACTTTATAGACCCCATGTAAAGAATGTCACAATGGCTAACAATTTCTATATATATTGATTAATTAGTGGGAATAGTAATTTTGCTGACAGAACACGGTTGTTGCAAGATAAAGTGAACCTTTACCTGGAAACGGAAAAACTGGACCTTAATTAAATTAGAAGACCTAAAAGGGGCAAGACCAGGTTAACCTCTGAGCCTGCCACTGCAACCCCGTTCGGGCATGGGCCATGGGGGTTTAAGATATGCTGGACCCTTCTGGATACTCTGCTGCTTTTGGGCTCACGTCCTGTCTGACGAATGTACAAAATGCTACCAAATTACACGATATAAAGGTCGTATGATTCAAAGCTTAAGGTACCACTCATTTGTCAACAAAGTCTGCTATGACTCTAGACAACTGAACACTTGCAACACAGGTTCTCGGCAACTATGGGTAGCAAAAAATTTAGGAAAAGGGGGAACCAGGTTGGGACTTAGTTGTCCTAAGGGAGAGGAATGGATTTTTTTCACTCAAGAAGGCCATTGGGACATTTCTGACGGGGGTGGAATGCAGGACTTGAAAAGGGAGGAAATAATAAAACAGAGGGTGCAAACTACATTAAAAGGAACCACACAAGGAAAGCCTTCCAACACAGGTGACTTATACCAGAAATTAAAAGACAAACTAGGAGAAGATTGGCAACTCCCAGGTTATGGAACTAACCTATATATTGATCTAATGGAACATATTATTCAGACCTTAGATTTATCTAAGTACTGGATTTGTAGTAGACCTTTGATGACAGAAGAGTGGCCTTGGAAAGGGACTGACCTCACTCCATGGGAAATTTTAAAGTGGAATCACTCCCAGAAAGCATCAGAATCTAGGCCCCAAGGTTGGATTTTAACTTCTGACGTAGTCGGACAAGAATGCATTGAACGAAGAGGTAGGGAAACATATAGAACTAAAGTAGGAGAGTCCCCATGCCTATCAGTGAAAATTATAAATACCACAGGAGAATACTGGTGGCCAAAAGAACCATTAGGATATTGGACTAACAATATGACTGCAGGTTGTACATGGCATGATGAAGCTCAGAGATGGTGGTGTAATGAAACAAATTTGAAAAACCCTTTTGAAAGCATAAAAGAATTGAAAATATATTGGGACCAAGCAGGTAGTACCAATTTAGAATGGGTAGCTCCAGAAGGATTATTTTGGATATGTGGAAAGGGAGCATATACACAGCTCCCTAAAGACTGGAGAGGAGTCTGTACACTGGGTATAATCCAACCGGGGTTCTTCTTACTGCTCCCCGAAAAGGGTATGAATTTAGGTGTACCCTTGTATGATGATTATGGAACCACACGCTGAGAAAAAAGGGATGACATTGGAGGAACCCAAAAGTGGTACGATGATGAATGGCCTCCTGAACGGATCATTGCTACTTACGGACCAGCTACTTGGGCCCAAGATGGGACCTGGGGTTATTGAACCCCCATATACATGCTAAATAGAATTATACGCCTTCAGGCAGTCATGGAAATAGTAGTCAATAAGACAATTCAAACTCTGGATCTAATCACAAGCCAGCAATCAAAAACTCGAGCAGCTGTGTACCAGAATAGGCTTGACTTAGATTATCTGTTAGCTGAAGAAGGGGGTGTGTGTGGGAAATTCAACACCTCAGATTGTTGTTTACAAAATGATGATAATAGACAGGCAGTTATGGATATCGCAAAGGATATCAGAAAACTGACTCATGTACCCGTACAAAAACGGAACTCCATGCTCGACAGCCAATGGTGGGATAACTTGTTAGGAACAACTTGGTGGAAGAAAGTAGGATTCTTTTTATTATGCGCGTTGGCCAGTATAATATTTTTACCATGTTTAATCCCTTGCTTCATTAGATTAATAGTTTCTGTCGTACAAGGAATGCAAATATCAACAATGCCGATAGATCCAAAGACTGCTCAAAGTGCCAAAGTACTATTAGTCACCAGAACTTCACCTTCACAAGATGAAGAAAATGCCAAATTAATATTGTCCAGATTAGAGAAAAAGACTCGAATCAATAATTTTATAGAAAGAGAGGAGGGATTGTGATAAACTGAGAGGATGATTTGAGCTAATTAAAAAGAAAGTGTAAGGTCAGTATAACCTGGAGAGAGAAAAGAAAAACAAATTGTAAAACTTAATTGGGCCCCTATAAAGGCATAAAACAAGTTACCTCCCTTTTACCTTGTGTAAGATTTATAGTGAAGGAATTTCATTTAGTTAGCTAGATAATAACACCTTTCTTAAAAATTTATAACTTTGTATAGATAACAAGCAAACATCTGCTGAATGTCTGACTTGACAATATATTATGGATGCTTATAGAAAACATTCTTGTTTAAGAAAAACATCTGTTGAATGTCTGACTTGACAATGTGTAATGTTTATGCTTATGTATAATGAATATTCATGAAGTAACTGGAAATAAATGTAGAACAACTGTCTTCTTTGGGTGTGACAGGCGTTGGGAGTTGTTAAAACCCCTCCCTGATCACCCAGCGCTGAATTTGCTTTTATCATATAATAAATTATATTTGGAAATCACCCGGCTTTGGGTTTCTATTTCTCACAGGTCTAAATTTAAGTGAGACGAATCTCACCCAGCACCTGCAAACCTTGGGTTTTCGTCTTTTTGCCTTGATCTTTCCCTTTTTTAGCATGACCCTGCTCTTCCCCTACCACTCAGGACTCTCCTGAAGCATAATAAACCCTTCTGAAACTTTCCACGTCCCCAGGTGGGAGAGAGGTGTTGCAGAAATGCAACTGCAGGGAAGCGTTTGCAGCTCATCCTCCTGCAGACACAGAAGTCTGGATTAAAAAACCAGGCTGTTAATTTTGCGTTAATGGCTCTGAGCAGTGGTGAGTCGTCCCCCCCCCCCCCCCCCCCCCACCCCCGTACCTTGTGCCAACATTTAATTGCTCTCACTCTGGAGAGATGCTATCTCATTTCAAGGTTGAACTTTGCTAGCTTTGGCTTGCGGAGGAGGGGTGTTTTTGTGTCCTTGTCACAAAGGTGACTCCTCACTCCCAGCCGGCAGTGATGGGTAACCTCTTCACCTGCTCCTCGTGAGTCTGAAGGTGCCAAGATGCTCCTGCCGTGTACCTTTTTTTGTGGCCACCCTTGGGGTGTCCCTGGTGTGACCACATTGCCCAGGTGCCTGCCTGGAGGCAACCACGACCTTGGCTGTGCCACGCATAGGTGTGAGTTCGCTTTTTGACTCTTTATGGATATATTTCCCATTGGAAATTGGCACCTTCGAGGACCTACTTTTGCTTTGGCTTTGCTCTGATGCATTATGCAAAAGAGATGCCCCACGCTCATCCCAAATCCTTTTCTGGTTCGGCAGAGTTCCTTTCCCTGGTCTCGTGTGTTACATTCCAACATGAAAACATGGTCTGTTGGACCACTGTGACATCCACTGAGCTGATTTAGGTCTTCATGCAACTGTGTCATCAGCAAACCATCCTTTAATTACTGGGGTTTTTTTGTGTTACAGATTTGTGTTTAGTATAATCCCCCGGAAGGAATCACGGATGAGACTGAGCAGCAACAAAAATCCCAAAAGACGGTGCTTTGGTGCTGTTTTCCCTCTCTGATCTAACTTACCAGGAGCCACACTGGGGGCTGTACCAGCACACATCTAACGTGTGTGGAGTTGGTTACACCTGCTGCGAGATTCATCCTCAAAATATTATGTGCTCTGGAGAATCACAAAATATTATGAGCTGGAATGCAGGCAAATGCTGTGTCGAGGCAATAATAATGTCTTTGAGATAGATAATAAGTCTTCTGAATAGATCTAATTCCAGGAAATTCAGCTGGCTGATAGGAATTGTATTTTTAGTCTCCAGTTTGTGTATTTACCTGAAATTTCTGTCCTGCTGTTGTAGCTGGAGCTGACCCCGGGTTTCCTGCTGCTCCTGCCTTTCACCTAAATATTGTGGCTAAATGAAGTTTCTGAGTTTCAGTGGTCGGTTTTAAAATGCTTTATTTTGGCAGACATTCGTCAGTACTGAAATTCCTATGATTAAAGGGGTTTTAAGGGGTTTTAAGGCAGGTTGCACAGGAGGTTGTTGGGAAAGACCCTGTTTTGCACAATGGGGTGCACATGGTTAATCTGTAGGCTGGGTTTCTCTCATCCTCTTTGGTAACCGTTTTATCCCATCACAGCACAACACTCGCTTCCAGTTTTACTGATGGTGCCTAATAGTGAATCTGGCAGATATCTAATTCTCCATTCCTAGCATGTTTAAAAAGTGCCTTATTTTACAATTAATTCTGTTGACTGTACAGATTTAATGGATTCTTTTAGAGGTTTTCATCAGTCACTGACCTTGGACATTTCTTTTTCAGTGCCATTTCTTTCTCCTTTTCTGTGCCTAGAGAGATCACATTTCCATGCATTTTCCACATCTCATTTTTGCCAGAATGGCATTTTCATTGTTTAAATGAACTGCTGCTTTTCCGTGTTTGTAACTTTTGGGGTTCTTTGGTGGAAGCTTTAGGCGACTCCCTTACTCTCAGTGATGCCAACAGCTGCTTTGGGCTTTGTGAAATTTGCCCTTTCAAATTTAGACACTGCTGCCATTATTTTGGGCATGTTTCTGTGACTAGCAGGGAAACAGAAAGAAACTATAATAGAAGAAGACTTGCATTAGACATGGCAGTTCATTTTGGCTTCATCCTTGTCACATAAACCTACTGCTACTCCATGGGCAATTAACACTGAAATGTGACCTACTCCGTGTGCCAGCAGTGACTTATCATCCAAAAGACCTACTGGTGTGCTCCTTGGCTTTGGTGTTGATTATCTATTAATTCTTTGCATTGTGCCATTTTTATTTGCCCCTCTGGGTGTATGGAGGTAATGAATAGTGGCAAGATGTTGTCCTCCTTGGGGAGAGTGAAATTTGGTGCTTATGGCTGGCAAACAAATGGTCTTTAATGAAGAGGTCGGAATAGGTTCTGTCATGGTTTGAGATAGCCCCAAAATCTAATTCCCTAGCTCCATCCCCCCTCCCACATCTCAACCCAATGTGAGATGGGTTTTTCCAGACAAAACACAACCAGACTCAAAGTGGGGGAAAGGGAATATATTACAATGACTGTACAAATAAATACTATAACACATTATACACACGATCACAACTATCTCTACCATGACATATAGTATTTACAATGGATCAGATCTCCTCTCCCCTCCAAATAAAAGTCCAGGAGGGAAAGAAGGACAGATCCCTTCCAGTCTCTCAGGGCAGCAGCTTCTTCTAAGGCAGCAGGTTCTCCTCATCTCATGCATGCAGCTGTTGCTGGATCTCTGCCAGCACTCACGAGGGGGGTATCCCCCTCCGCCCCTTGACGCAGGCAAAGGGGTCTTCCGTGGGCTTTGTAACCCCAGACAAGGCCGTTTCACCACGTCATATCACGAAGACGCAGGGGGTCTTTGTGACGGTCTGGTATCTCCAGGAGATTCAAGCTCCTTGCAGGGTCTCTGTGCCCTGCCTCAGGCTGCGAGTTTCTTTGTAGCTTGCAGCAAGGGAGGGCCCCCAAGGCCAACCTCCCACACTGTCCTGGCTGAGCTCTCAGGACGACTGAGAGCGCTCATTGGGCAGAACTCCAAAACTTCCAGGGGTTTCCACCCCTGGGGGTTACCACTTTTCAGTCTCTGGGGGAAAACAAGGTCCAAACCACTACACCACTGCAGAAGGAAATCACACACTCCCTGTGGGTGAATTATTTTGACACACTCAACACCGAGTCTTGTGCCTCAGTGTCCTCATGCTCCTGTCCCAAATGACCACTACACCCTTCAGACCTCACCAGTTGTGTTCTCCCAGGCAGGCACGATGCTGACTGGTGCAGCCCAAGCTTGGCACCAGAAGCCTGGTCAGTGCTAGAGCAAGATTAAACAGTGATCTGCTTTGAGGGCTTTCCAGGCAGAATTGCATGTGAGGATTTACAGGAGCCGATTTTAGCCCTGCTGGAAGGTGCTAGGGTGACCTTGCTGTCACTCCCTGTCACCGGAGCCGGGTCAGGAGCGGAACAAGCTCCCAAATCTCGCTCCTGAAAACTTCCCCTGGCTTGGAGGCTGCGGGAGGAAATAACGCTGCATGTTCCTGCAGCACTTTCCACCCAAGTTGAGCCTGTCTTTAAAAAGCAGCCGGCGTGGTTGTGCTTGGAACAAGCAGCTCAGTTTCTATATCATACACAACAGTCATCTCGGTAGGAAGCCACCCAGCCGACGCCGCTGCCGCAGCCCAGAGCTGCACAGCTCCTGCTTATCCTCGGGGTGTTCCTGGGAGGAAGGGAAGGAGCAGGGGAACCTGGGGAAGGAGCTTCTCAGAGTGCCAGTGTTCGTGTGAGCAGCAGTGCCCGGTGTGTGCCTGCCTGCCGGGTCACTGCGGGGATGCTCCTGCATCGTTCCGGCTGCGCAGCCGCTCCCTGTAGGCAGAGCGGTCCCCTCCCGGGATCCGGGCTGGATCTGCCTGGAAACCTGCGTCCTGCCCTTGTGTCCTTAGTCTTGCATCTCCTCTTGCACTCAGGTGCTGTCCTCACCTGCTGTGAACTGCTGGTAAATAAAAAACAACTGCCCTGATCCATGGTTTTACTCCCAGGCTGAGTGATGGGAGACCCCGAGTCCTTATGATTTCCCAAGGAAGTGACCTGACTGTGCCTCAGCTTCATATTAGGACCCCTCTGGATTCGGGGAAGAGCAAACAGTCCCCTGGGCTGATACTTTGGGTGTCCATCTGTCTCAGCTGCTCAGATTGTTTGCACAATTTAATTCTTGGCTACACCTGGTTTTACAACAGTGTTAATCCCATGGTAACTGATGCACCTGCAACAATCAGCTATGTAAACTAAGATAAAAGGGCCAATCAAATTTCATGTTTTAGAGTAAAGGCTGGAGTACCGACTGGAGGCTTCTTAAGCCCTTCTCCCACAATCCCTTCCTAAAGGAAACTGTGCAGATCATCTCCAGACTCTGAGAGGCTTGTTCCTGCATTAAAGTGAGGTGGGGCTGGGAAAATGCAGAATACCAGCTATGGAGGCATTAGCCTTTCAGGAAGGAGTTGTTCCACCTTCCCCATCTCTCACTTGGGTGTCTGTCATCCCTCTGAGAGGAACTGGGGGTGTTCCTGGCCCCAAACCATGTGCTCCAGGTCTGTGGATTTATGGAGGAGGGGAGGCAGGACCACGTTTGGTTGGGGTCAGGGTGGAATATCATCCTGTACCTGCTGTCACAGCACTGGTTGTACCCAGCTCCTTGCTGGGGCTCTGTGCTCCATTAACTCCCCCTGCCCTGTCCTGTGAAATATGGAAAGTTCTGAACTATGAGAAAGTGCCTTTGGGTAAAGGTACATTAAACCCTTTGCCTGCTGTGAGGGGGCAGGGCTGGAAATGCCAGTGTGGAAATAGGTCCTGGCTTAAAATGACTTCAAGGACAGAGAGTAGGTGCTGGGCTTCTCAGGATCTGATTGAGCTGCGACCAGTTCCAATTAAAATGAGATCAAAGAGAATGGGACGAGAGAAAAAAAAAAAAAAAGAAGTGTCTTTGCATTTCTGTCAGTATTGCAGCTTGAAATACTGGGACTGGGTTGAGTGCTGGGCTCTTCTCCCCACGGGTGTCCTGAGAGGCTGGTGTGCTCCTGGTTTGGTTTCAGGGTTGCAGGGGCCAAATGCCCATGTCGCATCCAAAGAGTGGTGGTGGGATGGCTGGGTGGGGAGGGTGATCCCAGGACCTGAGCTGCGTCCCTGGGGGCGTGGAACTTCACATTCCATCACAGGTGTGCTGGAACTCCTGATGTGTGAACAGGAGCGAATCCTCTGTCAGAGGAGAGACACAAAAATGATCAGAGGACAGGCCAAGACCTGGGGGTGTTCACCTGGAGAAGAGAAGGCTCCAGGGAGACCTGAGAGCCCCTTCCAGTGCCTAAAGGGGCTCCAGGAAAGCTGGAGAGGGACTTGGGACAAGGGGTGGAGGGACAGGAAAAGGGGGAATGGCTTCCCACTGCCAGAGAGCAGGGTTAAATGGGATATTGGTAAGGAATTCCCGGCTGTGAGGATGGTGAGGCCCTGGCACAGGTTTCCCAGAGAAGCTGTGGCTGTCCCTGGATCCCTGTAAGTATCCAAGGCCAGGTTGGCCGGGGCTTGGCGCAACCATGTCTAGTGGAAGGTGTCCCATGGTAGGGGTGGGAATGAGACAATCTTTGACGGTCCCTTCCAACCCAAACCATTCTATGATTCTATGACTGCCTTGCATCTCTCTTACAAGAAGTGAATCTGACCCAGAAAGCATTTCAGGTAATTTTTTTTAAGAATTGCAGTTATTTAATTTCTGGGAATTCTGATTTCTCCATGGTTTTTGTTTGTTTTCATTTTTTTTTTAATTTGAGGTTATATTGACTTCAGAAAGCCAGAGCCTGAAATGAGCAGGACAACCTTAGTTTCCTTCCACATCTCCCCGGCTGAGCATGGTCATAAATGCAGAAATGCCATAAATTAGTGTCCTAGTTAGAACAGCTGGGACCGATTCATCATTGGATGGGTGTAGCCCAAAACTGTGTATTCTATAGCCCTCCATGCCATTTCCCAGAAACTGTTGTCAGTAGAGGCCTGCGAGGGGGCCCCCCCCCCCCCCCCCCATGCTCCTATCCTCATGCCCTTTTGTGGAATTCCCTGACTGAGCACCCTCACACCCTTTTATGGAATTCCCCACTCTGAGGGAAGGATTGAGCATCCTTTTATGGAATTCCCCGCTCTGGGGGAGGGGCTAAGCATTGCTGCCTGAGCTGGAGAATATATAAACCTGGAGTTTCAGAACCTTTCCACCACTCGTGGGATCCAGAGGAGGACTGCAGCTCACTGCTCTCAGCCAGACTGAGACCACCACCCTCAACTGAACTGCAATCACCACTTTGGCTGGACTGCAGCAGCTCTCCCACCAGCAGGTTTTTTTTCCCCTCTCCCTTTACTTTGGACTCGGGGGGGCCCAGGGAGTACTGTTTTGTTTGTGCCCTGGGGTGCCAGGTTGTACATTTGGGTTTTGTGGGTTGAGACCAATTGCTTGTCTGTGTAGTCGTGCTTATTGTATTATTTTATTAAATTGTTATTCTGACTTGCAATCTCTCTTTTGAGTTGAGTTCATTTCCCCTGCTGGTTAACTTTGAAACCAGCACATTTTTGGCGCCCAACGTGGGGCAGAGAGAGAGAAGTCAGAATCACAATTTCATTTTAAGCATTTGTCTGTTTGAATACAGAAACTCCCTGATCACCACGTTGTTTCATGCATTCACATGGATGTTGTATCTGAGCATGTTCATATTTCCACAGATGGGGAACTATTTGCCTGTTTTGATGCTCTCTTTAAAACCAGGGAGAGGGATCCAAATTGCTTTATTAGTATGCTATATTTATGTCATCATAACATCAGAAGCAATGAGTTTCATTGTAAATGTGTATTCAGTCCTGTTTGCCTGTCCTGGTTTGGGTTGTTACCTCTGGAGTCTCATTAAAAATCACACCCAGCCCTTTGGGGAAACAGGGGGGAATGGTTGTTTCCCACCTCTCACCTCCTTCTTCCCCTTCAGACCTGCTACAACAGTTTTTGAAAATATTGAGTTCCCTTTTGATGTTAAGGACAGCATAATGTTATTGTTAGTGTTGCTTTGTCTGCTCTGTACTGTCTACACCATGTTTAGGGTCAGAACAGGGCCTTCTAGGGAGGTTGTTGGGATGCCTGCCCTGGGAGTGGATAATGCTGAGTGGCACGGGAAGTGGGAGGACATCGGCCAGTATTTGGAGAAGTTTTCTCCTCCAATGATCTGGAAATTCACCCCTGAACAACTGCAGGATCCTGTTAGCATGATAAGACTGGTGAAAGGAAAATGCTCTGGCAGTTCCAGAGATGACCAGCTCACAGCAACCTGCTGGGCCCTGGACACTGCCTACCGGGCACTACTTGACATGGTACAGCACTGTCAGGGGGAGGAGAGAAGGAGCAAATCCACAGGCACCACGTCCACCCAAACCACAGCTGAGTCAGAGGGAGAAAGAAATAAACCAACCGGCACCGTGTCCAAACAAACCATCGAGGAGTCAGAAGAACAACTGAAACCAATAGCAGTCGCCCCTGTCCAGAAAAGGAAATCAAAGACTAAATCAGTCCGTATAGCAAATGATGACGAAGAGGCAGGACCTTCACATCCACCGGAGGAGACAGAGCCAGAAATAATCACTCGGTCCCTATCCCTGGGTGAGCTACGTGAGCTCCGGAGAGAGTTCACACGACAGGCGAATGAGTCCATTCTGACCTGGCTGCTCCGAATCTGGGATGCTGCAGCTAACGATAC